>NC_044913.1:57482174-57782174 GCF_001633185.2 Quercus lobata
CTGAATTCAGGTACCCAAGGATCGAAAAGATTGTGTTTGCACTTATAGTAGCCTCGCGCAAGCTCAGGCCGTATTTCCAGTCAAATCCTATCCTCGTGATGACAGATCAACCAATTAAGAAATCAATGAACAAACCAGAAGCCGCAGGGAGAATGGTCCAATGGGCAGTCGAACTCAGCCAATTTGACATCGAGTACCATCCAAGAGCAGCTATCAAGGCATAAGCTCTGGCTGACTTCATCGCTGAATTCACTCTGCCAGACGAAGATGGAACTACTGACGAAGTCGATAAATGGACAATACAGACAGATGGTTCGTCAGCCCAAAAGAGAGGGGGAGTAGGGGTCGTCATAACCACCCCCGACGGAGAAGTGATAAAGTATGGGGTTCACCTGAAGTTCCCAGCCACCAATAACGAAGCCGAGTATGAAGGAATATTGACGGGCTTGAGGCTTGGGAAAGCTCTTGGGGCCAAAAATTTGCTAATCCAGAGTGATTCAAAGCTGATAATCGGACAGATCAGTGGAGAATACGAGGCAAAGGAAGAGAGGATGCAGAAATACCTTAAACTGACAAGGCAACTAACCCAAGAGTTCGACACAGTGGAGTTCGTCCAGATACCAAGAAGCCAGAATGTTGGGGCCAACGAAGTATCGAAACTAGCGTCGTCAGAAGAAGGAAAGGCGAGTACAGACATGACAATAGAGATCCAGAAACACCCGAGTATTGAAGAGGTGGCGGCGTTCTCCATCCAGAGCACAGGAACCTGGATGACGCCCATAATATCCTTCCTCCAGGATGGGCACCTACCTCAGAATACTAACGAAGCCAGAAAGGTGAAGAAGAGAGCAGCCAGGTTTACGATCCTGAATGACGTCTTGTACAAGAGAGGCTTCTCTATGCCTTATCTAAAGTGCGTTGACGAGGACGAGGCCAAATACATCCTAGAAGAGGTACATGGAGGAATCTGTGGCAACCATGCCGGCTCCAGATCCCTAGTCCACAAGGTGATAAGAGCGGGGTATTTTTGGCCAACCATGCAGGGAGATGCTGCTGATATCGTCAGAAGGTGCGACAGATGCCAGCGGTATGGGAACGTGCAGCGGCTCCCAGCGGAGAAAATGACGACCATAGCCTCCCCATGGCCGTTCGCACAATGGGGAATCGATATCGTCGGTCCTCTGCCCCAAGGTAAAGGTCAGATAAAATTCCTTCTGGTTGCTATTGATTATTTCACAAAATGGGTTGAAGCAGAGGCCCTAGCAACCATCACTGAGGCTCGGATCCGGAGCTTCGTGTGGAAAAACATAATCTGCAGGTTCGGGATTCCCTTGACGATCATATCTGATAATGGGAGGCAGTTCGACAGCCAAGGCTTCAGAGACTTCTGCTCGGACCTCGGGATCAAGAATCAGTTCTCATCCCCTGGACATCCTCAGGCAAACGGACAGACGGAAGTAACGAACAGGACGCTGCTCAAGATAATCAAAACCAAGCTGGACGAAGCAAAAGGTGCCTGGCCAGAAGAACTACCTAGTGTCCTGTGGGCGTACAGGACTACAGCCAGAACCCCAACAGGAGAGACACCCTTCAGGCTTACCTATGGCACAGAGGCAGTAATCCCAGTAGAAGTTGGAGTAACAAGCATCAGACGAGGGACTTTCAGAGATGGACCCAATGACGAGGGACTGCGGTTGAACTTGGATTGCCTGGATGAAGTAAGAGATAATGCGTCCGGAAGAATGACGAAGTATCAAAAAAGGATGGCCGAGTACTACAACAAGAGGGTTAAACTCAGGTGTCTGGACATAGGGGACCTCGTCCTTCGCAAAGTTACTATAGCGACTAAAGACCCCACTCAAGGGAAGCTGGGCCCTACATGGGAAGGGCCTTATCGCGTCATCCATTATTCGAGGCAAGGAAGTTACCACCTGGAAACTATGGACGGACAAAAGCTCCCTCGTCCATGGAACATTGAATACTTAAAGAAATACCATGAGTAAATGTAATACACGAATGCATTCGGTATTAAAGTTAATAAAAGTATTTTTCTTCTGATGTTTTTGCGCAGGCAGCATTGGTCAACCATAAGGCCAATAAAAAATTGAAGTAACAAGATTCCGCCTTGACGGATGTAAGTTACTGACGACCATATAAGTATGGTTAAAAGACTAAGTAACAAGATTCCGCCTTGACAGATGTAAGTTACTGACGACCATATAAGTATGGTTAAAAGACTAAGTAACAAGATTCCGCCTTGACGGATGTAAGTTACTGACGATCATATAAGTATGGTTAAAAGACTAAGTAACAAGATTCCGCCTTGACGGATGTAAGTTACTAACGACCATAATCGAACAGCTAAAGGACAAAGTAACAAGAGCTCGCCTGGACGGACCTAAGCCGCCAGACGGCACCCCCTTTAAAGTCACAAGTGGCAGGGGTCATTGGACGGAAAAAAGAGTGCAATGCGTCAAATCAAAATAGGATGCAACAAAGCACAAAATTATAAACAGATGTAAATCAGCCAAGGCATCTAGAAGAAAAGTAAGTAAACTTCATTCCAGCCCATAACCACTGGGCTACTATCATTGTTTTCAAAATAAAATTAACTGTTCTGAAATTAGACTTAAAAAAAAAAGGGCCCCAAAACAAGAAGGGCATCTACCAAATACAACAAAAATTTTTCTCTAAGTAACAGGGTCAGGCATCAGCAGAAGCGTCCACGGTGGCAGGGGCATCGGTGGCAGGACCTGGAGCATCACCATCTGGGGCAGAGGACTGAGCAGCCTCGTCCAAAGCCATCTCCTTATCTACCTCCTCCAAATCCAAACTCTCCATGTTGACCCCAGAAGGGTGCTTGACGAGGTACCTCCTGAGCAGCTCAAAGCCTTTGAAATACCAACTGAAGAGTACAGTATTGTACTCGTCAGTGGTCTGGAAAGCCTCCACCGACCTGGCGGCAACAGTTGCAAGCTTCTCCCTGGCTGAAAGAAGCTGCTCATCCTTTTCTTGGGTCAACTGGCGTTCAACCCTGAGGTCGTCATCTAACACTTTGACCTTCTGCTTCAAAGAGGTCGCCTCGTCCATGGAGGTAATCAGGTTCTTCTTCAGGTCGGAGTTCTCTTTCTCCAGGGCCTCCATTCGGGTCGTCAGAGACGCCACCTTGGCCTCTTGAGTGATATACTCAGCAGTAAAAAAAAAAAAAAAAAAAAAAAAAAAAAAAAAATTGACGAACTCCGTACCTGGACAAGCTTATGAACATGGCGGGAGGCAACGTCATTTAAAGACATGTCTGAGAGAGCCTTTAGGTCCGCTGGAGTGACGACCTCATGAGCCCTGTTCAAAGCTAACCTCTCATCATCCCATATTGTTGACGAGGAAACATCAGCTTTCTTCTTCTCCTTCCCTTTACCAGCCACACGCTGCCTTTTTGAGCCTGGAGTGACGATCTCCTCTATTGACGCAGTTGGAGAGGAAGTTCTCGTCGTCTCAAGGGCTACGGGAGGAAGGGTGCTCAGGGGAGTAGGAGTAGAGCCCTACCCGGTCACACGCACGATCTTCTTCCCTAGATTGGACAAGGGCTCGTCCTTCTTCGACCTCATCTTCGCGTACATGTCCTTGTTGAACTTGGTCGTCATCTCTGCAAGAAGAAAACATTTATCAAAAAAGCCTAAGTACGCAAGGAGAATCAAACATTGACGAAGTCAGAACTTACTCTTTTTTCCTTCAATACCAAGCTGACGAAGAACAAAAGGAGAAGGGTCAGGACCGAGATTGTAAAATGCAAGAGACCGGGGGTCGACCAGCTCGTCCCAGCTCTCAATCGTCTCCGCGTACCCGATCGCAGTCTCTATGCGTTCCTTGTATCTGCTCTTCAATCCAGGCCGTCTCTTAGCTACACCAAACAAAGAAACAAAAAAGTTAGCAAAGGCCAGAGCCTCAAAATTGGCAAAATTGAAACGACGGGGAGAAATACTGACGCACCTAAGGTCGGGGTTCCCCACCGACGGAGCAACCTCGGGATATCACCCCAATCACTGTTGGATTGAGTCTCGAAGTCGTCCCCAGACACAAAGAAAAAGCGCGATTTCCAATACCTGAAGGACGAGGGCAAGCCCTTGACGATCCTAGTCTTTCTCTCCCAGGGGACTAACTCATAATACCCCCACTCTTTGGATTCTTTCAAGCGGTACAAGTAGGTGAGCTCAGCCAGCCGGATCATATCCCCATTGGAGGCCAACCATATTTGCATACAGTTGATCACGATCCTCCACGAATTAGGCATGAGCTGCCCGGGGGCAATACCGAAATGATCTAGAAGTTCCATCAGGAACGGATGGACGGGGAATCTAAGCCCGCAGGTGAAAGATGACTCATAAAAACACACTTCACCTGGGGAAAAGTGGCAGGCCCTATCTTCTTCCCTGGGTAGACGGACACGAACCCTAGAGGGGAACTGAAACCGATCCTTGAATCTATTCACAGTCTCAGCGTCAAGGCCACAAACCTCCTCAAGGGCATGAAAAGCCCTAACCACCCGTTGGCCAGAGACGGCTGTATCTCCTTCAACTGGGTCGTCACTAGAAGACAACCCAGTCTCGAGATCGCTAGATCTAACCTCAGACATTGACCCTCTCCTAGCTAAACCCTCGAACCAATTTAGAGATTGACGAAGCAAGGGCAACAAGTCGCCCAAAACCACGCTCAGACAATTACCCTCAAACACAAAATTTTCCAGAAACGGATAGGTGCCCAAAGACCCCCCCAGACGCGCGAAAAGGAAGGAGACCGACGGACAAGCTATCCTAACCTCCAAACTATCAACCATGGAAATGCAGAAATCTAAGGGGCAGAAAAATACAACTCAAACTAAATCCCCAAAAAGAAGAAAAGCAGAAACCAACAACAAAAGAAGAATAAAAGGAAACATAGAATCAGAGATTATGCAAAAACAAAAAGAGGAAGGAAGTGAAAAGAAAGAGACACACACCTCCAATGGCGGAACCGCAGAAGCACGGCGCAAGGCGAGTCGGAGAAGAAAGACAGTCTCAAAAGAATGCTCGGAATATCACTGAAAAACTTTCTGTCTTCGCTCTTTGAAAGGTGAAAGAAAAAATTGAAAAAGAGAAGTTTTAAACTTAGACCAAAAAGCTATTAGAAAACCAGCGGGAAACCCAAGGGTCACACCATTAACTCCACGGATCGTCACGCGCCACGTGGCCATGATTGCCTGTAGCGCCGCCACTAAGCATTAAATGCGGAACAGAACCCCAAGAGTCACAAGAGAAGCTTTTCATCTTCTGTGATCGTCATGACACGTAACTGACGACCCCAGAACCTGGGGGGCAATTGATGGGAATGACGATGCTGCATCCCTAGACGAAGATAACATTTAGTGACGGAGGAAGCATCCTTGACGAAGTCATCAGGAACAACGAGGAAAACCATCGTCACTGACGAAGACAGAGAGTCACTCAATGCAGTCAATCAATGACTTGAGCGGTTACGAAATCAGCCCAGCAGACCGTTGGGAACCTCTTAAAAGTCTCATTATTGGACCAGGGGCGTTACTTGAGAAAGCATTTATCACCCCAACGGCTAGCCCCCAAGGTTGCAAATATAAAGCTCCCACACAGTCAGTAAAAAGGTACGAAATATACACACACAGAGATACATCTTGATTGATTATTATTTTTATCATTCTGACTTTGGCATCGGAGACGTTGTGGCAGGCACCACACCGGTGATCATCGTTAAGCATATTCTCTCGCACCACGAAGGATTCCATCCGCTCACTGTTACTGACGATCCTGTGCATCATCATATAATATTTTTATTTTTATGCAATTGTCACTATCTATTTGTCATTTTTTTTATAAAAATATTTTAAACTAAATGGCAAAACTCATCTTACTTGCATTGTATGAATTATTAACTAACACAACCACACACATTCATACATCAATAATACATTAAGTATCTACTTAACTAATCAAATGCTTGAATCTCTCTCATGAATCTCATCTCATATCTCTTCTCTATTTGACTATCTCGATATCTCTAATTCTAAGAGTAAAGAGTGAGTGTTTGTAGTTATGCGTATGTGTATGACATGTGCATTATTATTATTATTATTTTTTTGTTATAAAGTAGTTTGTGTGAATTGTGATATGTATGAGTATGCTATATACATGTATAGTGTAAATATAATATAACTTAATATAATCTAATATTCAGAAAATACATGTATGTGTATTGTTATCATGTTATAATTATTTTTTGTTATAAAGTTAGTGATTTGAGGAAAAAAAATAGTAAAGTTGATATGTGATCAGGTGTGTAAGATTTAAGTCACGGTGTGTAAAAATATTTTTAATGATAAATTAAATCGTTAAAAAAAATATTTTATATATATAATATTTTTTTAATAAAAAGTCAGGGGTTTATTTGAACCCTGAAATACATCTAGCGCCGCCCACTGAAATGAGAGCAAAAGACAAAAATGAAACATTCAAACTACAGTTTTCTCGGCAAGTGCGCGTCTTTACCACGAACCTGGAACTTTCGTCCTTCTGGAACTAGAAGCTAAGTCAGAGATATTAATATAGAAAAATTAATTGCTGGTCAGTTCGCAAGAGTTTTTATTTTATTTCTAAATTTGTAATTATGAGTACTTAGATAATTAATTACTATATTATTTACGTAATTTTTATAAGGAATATTATTATTATTATTATTATTATTATAACAATTATATAAATAAATCTATTATGTCTATTTCATGAATTTCATTGTTTAATAGAAGTCTATATTTATATTTCATTTGATTTTTCTCATATATATGAACCAAGTTAAAATAAAAACTAAAAAGAAGATTCAAATTCTTGACCAAGTCCACCTTCTTATAGTTATTTTCCCAAAAAGTTAGCAGACATTTTAAAATATTTAGGTAATATCTTTTTTTTCTTTTTTCTTTTTTTTTTTTCTTTTTGTTTGGTAAATGCAAGGGCTCGACCCTCGAGGAATAGGTAATATCTTATTTAGGGGTGTGCAGAAAACCCACCAACCTGCCAAACTCGACCCAACCCAACTCGACCCGTTGGGTTGGGTCGGTTTTTAAGGCTTGGTGGGTTGGGTTGGGTTACAAAAAAAATTTTTATGGCGGGTCGAGTTAGGTTTGGGTCATAAAATTACAAACCCGCCAAACCTAACTCGACCCACCTATATTTAATATTAATATATATTTAAAATATATTTTATATTTAATAAATTTTTTAAATCAATTGTAGAGCACTTATATATATATATATATATATATTATATTTAATAATTAAAAAAAAAAAACCAGCTGTAAAGCAGCATTTCCTCAGTTCCTCCTACTAATACTAATTTAATATATATAAAAAATATATTATATAATTAATAAATTTTTTTAAATATCCAGTTCTTCCTTTCCTATATAAAAGCCAATTAGTTCACACAAATCCTAATAAATTACTATTCTTATTTAGTCATTAGTGTTGTTTGCCTTTAAGGAGTTACATTGATACTAATCTTTAGGTTTTTTTAATATATTAATATATATATTTTTTCTACTCAATTTAATAATAATAATAATAAAAAATTTGTCAAACCTATGGGTTTAACCCAACCCAACCCGACCCATGTGGGTTGGGTTGGGTTGGGTTAGACTTATGTGATGGGTTGGGTTGGGTTGAATTTTTTTTTGACCTACCATAGTGGGTTGGGTCAAAAAATCCCCTCAACCCGACCCAATCTGACCCATGCACACCCCTAATCTTATTAGTATATGTCCACACTCTTCCATTTAGCAAATTAAGGGGGATTTGGGAAGACACTTTTGCATTTAAATATATGCATGGGATATATAGTTATATTTTATGCTACATTTTTTAATGTTGATTTTGATTTTTTTTTTCTTTAACTTGGACTAACAAAATTGCCTAAGAAAAAATTGACTTAAGAAAATATTTCATTTTATGAAAGAACATATATTTCTATATCCATTTGTTACCTTCTTTTATTTTCCTACTTATACTATCAAAATTAAATTTGACATGAGAAAATAATTTCCTTTAGCATTGGAATCTATAGTTAAATTTATATTTCCATAATAATTGTTTTTTTAAGAAACATATTCATTGTATTTTTTTTTTTTTAATATTTCCATACACACACATATACTTGCACTACCAATAATGTATATTGTAATAAATTAATTATCTTCATTGTTGTCTAATTATGAGCTATAATTATACAAAAATTAAAGAAAAATAATACTTATTAAAGGGTTTGATTTACCTCTAGTACTTTTTTAATTGGAATTTCTTTTTGTTTTAATGAAAAATTGCCACATCACCTACTAACTAAATAAAAAGGTGAAGATTAAAATCAACTACCATTTGCCATTGAATATTTTAAACAACAAGATATTTCCAGTTAAAAAGGTACTGAAAGTAAGCCAAACCCTGTGGGTTCCAGTTAGCTCAACTGGTAAAGTCTCTGATGGTTGTATAAGAGATCTGGGGTTCAATCCCCGCCTACACCAAAAACTAATTGGTGTCTTGGTTTGATGATAAAGAGCTATCATCAAGAGCGGACGCCATAGGTTGAAACTCTCTCTCAAAAAAAAAAAAAAAAGTAAGCCAAACCCTTTATTAAGAGTAAGATTTTGGATCCTCAACTTAAATTTAAGTTATATGGTACTTATCATTTGAAAAGCTTACTATCTTGGATAGATTTAATGGAGAACAATAATGATAATAACCTATCGCAAACAAATTCTAAAAGGAAAAGTTTGGGACAAAAAATGATAACCAAATATTGTTTAAGGAAAGAGATTAAATTCTGTAAAAATGTCGTGTAAAACTCATGTTTTACTCTTTCAATCGTAACATGCCACATCATTTTATTATATATTTAAGAATAAGTACAACCATACCCATTCAATTCTAATATCCATATATAAATCCAACCAAATTAGGAGTTTATGCCTTTTCATTTACAGCAAGTGCTCTTGTTCATATACATTCAAATTAAAGTGTGGTAGTATTGAGAATGCAAAATAGGTATTTAAAGGGATGCCTCGATCAGATTTAGTTTCATGGACTTCCCTAATTGTTAGAAATGCTTAAAATGGTCAATCGAACAAGGCTCTTAAGTTCTTTGAGTTACTTCTCAAACCAAGTACGCAACCTGACCATGTTATGTTTGTTGGGGTTCTTTCTGCTTGTTTTCATGCTGGATTAGTTGATAAAGGACTACAATATTTCTACTTGATGAATGAAAATAATACTTCTACTTGATAAAGGAAAAGATGGCTTAACGCATATAAAAAATCATTATGTTTGTATCATATGGGGATTAACAAAATGCCTATGAAGCTTTATAAAGTAATCTCGGCTTCCATACTTGCAGGGCCGGTCCAACAAAATTTGAGGCCGGCAAAAATTTTATATGGGGCATTTTTATATGTAAATATTAATTAAATAAAATTATATAATACTAATTAAATTAAGACTAATTTGATGTAAATACAGAAATTGATGAATAATATTAGCTAAACTAAAGTTAATTTCAAATAGAAGATTGAATATTATAGTTGAATCAAAAGAAATTACTTTAACTTGGATATATGACTATGCATAGTTAAGTACAGTTGTAATCTAAATTTTAATTTTATATATTCTTTTTAAGAGAAAGAGATAGATATATATTATTTGGTGTGTGGCTTAGTAGGAGATTAGTCATCATTGGTGATTTATCACATTTGCAGCATTTTATTTGAAACATCTTAGGGTTTCAATTGGGTTAAATTTTTATTGGTCTCCTATTTTAAAAGCCTTGTTAGAAATGAAAAAGAAAAATACTAAAAATATTACAAAATGTTCACAATAAATGTAATTATGACTTTAATTAATGAATTTCATCAACTTAATTTATTTGTATTTGAATTACTTTTTTATGTGATTGGTGATATGTTAGTTAAATCTATAATAAAATTTGTGATATTTTTAGCATCACTCTTAAAAAAAAGTACCAATTATTTAAAAAATATTATATTTTTATAAAATTTTAGACATTTTACTAAGGGAGATGGGGCCTTTTTTAGTAGGGAAATTTTTTATTTGTTGTGGGGCCTTAGGCCTAGGCCTAAGTTGCCTAGGCCTTGAGCCGGCACTGCATACTTGGTGGCTGTAGCCAATAGAATTCACCCTTTATACTTGTGCTACATGATTTAAGAAAAAGCGTAGACAGGAATATCTTTCCTAACACAATGAGAAGCTTGCAGTTGGATTTGGAATCATTTAATCTCCACTAGGAATGAGAACAAGCTTTTTAACAATTTAAGAACTTGTATAGATTGCCACATTGCCATTAAATTTATTTCAAAAACTGTTAAAAAAAATTTAATAGAAAGGGATTTAAATCAGTTCCATTCTTTTGAGAATGGGAGTAGTTCATTTGAAGACTATTGGCACTTCAAGCCACCTTAAGATCCGTGGTTCATTTCTACATGATGTTTGAAAAATGGAGGAATAATATTCCTATGATCTATGCGTTTTCCACAAATATTTGTGGATTCATTTCTGGGGGTGGGGGGGTTGCTTTGGTACAATCATGGTGCAACACACTTTCATTCCCTATTTTGGATTTCTTAAGGAAAAAACAGAGACGACAAAGAGTAGTCTATGCATTGTGACTCTGCATTGTGAATCTGTGATCTCAATTTATCTGGAATTCAAAACAGACTGCTTCTGCAAAATACTTCAGTTCTTGGAGGACATAGCTGGTAAAGATCTAACTAAGAGAGTGTAGTAGTGTATCATGTTAGACCAGATGAGACCTTAGGTACGTGCATCATGTTAGACTCAGCTGTGCTCCTTGGATTAGTGTTCATAGAAGCAGCGTTTCACATTTCTGTGGAGGAATTCGATCTTTCAAGCTTTATAGAAGTGGTTGTAGAGGATTAAAATACAAGGAAGTATACCCTGTATAATACTTGCCTTACAATTTCCTCTCAAATTTGGCAGTGCAGTTTTTATATTTCTTGTATCATTTTTTGTGAATGAAAGAAGGCTCACCAGCCAGGAGGCTTGCAATGACTCTTTCACGCAATGGGTGAAAATGAAACTTGAGGACTAAATTATCAGTATCAAGAAGTTACTGTAGTTAATAAATTGAGCTGCGGCAACTGCCTATCCCCCCTTTTTATAATTTTTTACTATTATAATTATTGCTAAAAATATATTTAATGTTGGTTACTCCCATAATTTATATATAGTCCATACCTACAGAACTTTCTTGGAGAGTGCATGAGCAAAGATACTGCATGCATCTCAGAATGAATCAAAATCTTCAGACTGGGAGAGAGAGAGAGCGCAAAGAATGGACTGAATGGTTTGAGGCTCAAAATCCTGGCTCATGTAGTGTTCAAAGAGCTCCCACGCAAGGGTTAAGACGTTGATTATTAGATTACTTATAATTTTCTATTCTGTTGCTTGATTTTATATTGAGGGATTTGTTTAGTTTCGTTATTGGTACACGCTGCATTTTGTGCCATGTCTTTTAAAAGCAAGTTGTGTACTATCTAGTTTGCATCCAAAGAATTTTTTGAACGGATGATTGCAATTTTTCATTCTAAACTATAATCCCAAATTACACTTTGTACCATAAATTTTTAGAATGCATGGTTTGTGATGTCGGTGGCTTGATTATCCTAACCCATGAATGTTTTGGAGTGGCGTGTAAGACTTTGAATTCTATTTCAAGTAGGATTCTATTTCCTATTTCAAGTGCATCTATATTTCCTAATTGTAATAGACTAGGATTCATAGCAATTTTGGTGCAAAGCAATCACTACTAGCCGACTAGCTCTATGTATAAATAGGACATAGGTGTTGCGGCAATTGAAAAGAAAAGAGCGAAAAATAGAGTGTGTGGGCGTGAGAAAAAAGAGGCTCTCCTCTGTTTGGTTCTTTGATATTTGTGGGTTGCAATTTGGAATAATGAGAGAGGTTTATAGCTGCTTGGTTCCACAGTTTGGTGATTTGTTCTCTCTTGGTACGTTGTAACTTTTGGAATTTTTTTGTGGCTCTCTCTTTGGTTTGTGTGCAATTCGCATTAGGTATTTCATATTCGTATTTGGAATTTGTGAACCTTTGGTTCATATTTGGTTCTTTGGTTTGTATTTGTGAGTGAGAGTTATTTGGGTGTATTTGGGATTTGGGTTTGTAAGAGTGCCTTTACACCAATTTGTATTATCCCAAATTTGTTATAGTGAAATTTGTTCGTCATTATTTGTGAATGTAGGCTATTATCAAACCACGTAAATCTTGGTGTTTTGTGTCTATTTTCTTTTGGATTAATTTTCTTCATTCCTATTATTAGTTTGAAGATCTTTCACAAACCTAAAATATTTTCACAATCAATCTTGGTAATTTGAGTTTTCGCTATTTTACAACATGGTTATCATCCTAAATTATAATATGTGTTACACTTGTCATGTTATAGTTAGCCACTGTTCACTGGGGCTTTGATTGCCCCTTGTGGCTCCACCCTTTCCCTTAATGAATCAACTCTCTTCACAGTATGATTGGCTTTTTGTAAAGTGTTCAACCCATTCCTTGTGAACTTCATCATTTTAAAGCAAGAACAGAGATTTTGATCTAGTTTTTCCTCCGTGTGTGTAAATATATGTGTGTATGTGCGCGCGGAAATCTTTATTTACAATTACTTTATACTTGACTTCTTGTAGTCTTCTTCTCTATAGCATAAGTTTGATTTCTTCTTTTGTTTTGTTTTATTTTACTTTTTAATGAATAAGTCCAATTTTTTTGAATTGATTATAGATTACATGAGATAGATGCCATCATTCAATTTATATATATATATATATATATAATTGTAGACATATAATAATGTTATCATCAAGTTGTACCTAATGTAATTTTTTTTTGGAGTAAATATGTTATGATATAAATAATATATTGTACTTTTACTTCTTCTTTTTATGAAATGATAATGATTCAGACAGTCATCAAAAGATTTATAAGATACTAAAAAAAATTTATGGGTCGTGTAGGTGGGAGCTTGAAGAGATCTTCTACATAATCTTTAAAATATAAAATAGGTCATACTCTCTCTCTTCCTTCAATTCGATTTACCCACTGTGTTCTTGAAATTGAAATAAATCTTTTATTTCAATAATATGCTTTGCATGCAAGTTATGAATTGTGTTGACTATTGACTGTTTTTTCTAAATGATATTAGTTGCATAGGGTTTTAGGTCTACTTAATTTATGCACAAGAAAATCTATTTCCAAAGAATTATGCGCTTTGCATGAGTTGGTATATTGATTCATTTGTATCTTTAGTCATATTGGTCAATTGTTTTTGCCGAGTAACCAAGTACTATAATATTATTCCACAAAAAAAGGGATAGCATTCACATCCAAGTATAAATATTCTTCATTCTCCAAAAAAAAAAAAAAAAAAAAAAAAAGTTATACATATTCTTAGCTAAATTAAACCAAAAAAGCTCAACCTTTTTTAGTTTAGCTATTTATTTTTTTTACATATATACATACATACATACATACATATATATATATATATATATATTACTAATTGTAGTATTTAACAAATTAAAGATATTTAACATTCTGCTAACTACTAATGAAACCTTTTCTTTTAATGGAAATATCATCAATTATTCATTTAAAACAAAGTCTTACAACTAGAAGCAATACGCGCGAATCATCAAAAAGTAAACAGTAAATAGTAAAGTTTATTTCACACATACTATTGCACACAACAAAGTACACACACTCATTTTTATGTGCTTAAAAAGTGAGTGTTTGTACTTTTTGTGCAATAGAGAGTATGCCCTAGATCTTACCCAAAAGAAAAAACATTAAGACAACCTTCTAACTATGAAGGATCATTTGAACTAAAGCCCTAGTTGGGTAAGTCTAGGCTTTACCTGAAATTTCAAATTTGCGTAGCATGATAACAACAATACACGGAGGAGCCTCCTCCATTCATACCATCTCGTCATCAACCATCCTTATGGGCTGCCTGGTTCGCTTCTATCCTTACGTATGTAACCGAAACAGGAGAATAGTGAAGCAAATATTGAACTACTAGAAAATGTGGGGGGAGTAGTTTTGTGTAGGGCAAGGGGCTAAGGAGTACTGTTATAGTTAAGACCATTGTTCACCGAAGCTTCGGTCTTTGTCCCTATTAATGAATCAATCAACACCGTTCGCAATAATATTCACCTTTTCCAAAGTGATCAACCCATTCCTTGTGGCATATACTTGTAAATCAACCTGACAGAGCCTGACGATTTTGTCGTCCAACTCTTTAAGTTTGGTGGAGTAAGATGCTTTGAAACAGCTATTCCACCACCGGATTTTCAAGCATTTATGAACTAGCTTCTCTCCCTCCTCTATCTGTTCCATCAATTTCTTTGTTTCCTCTTCTGGGAGATCAAGTTGTTCGCCTAATTCTCTTATTTGGTTGACCATTGGCGTCAAACTATTCAATGTGGATTCAAGGCGTTTAAGAATGGGTTTGAACAGACGGACTTTGCGGACCACATCCTTAAATGTGTCACGTAACACCGCAAAGACCTCTCCAAATGCTGCCCCAAGAGCTGCCCTCTAACAAGTGTTTCTGCCATAAATTTGCTTCCAAGATTCTATATATATATATCCAATATGGTATTTTGAAACCCAATTGAGAAACAAAGATTTCAATCTAACCAACTATTTGCAAAATGCAAACTGGCAAAGCAATACAGTGGTAAACTAAACAAACAGTGAAACCTGAAACTGGCAAAGTTATTAGAGCATTCACATAAAGGGTTTTAAAAATTTTAACATTTACCATTAAAAAAACCAACTTTATAGCATTTAACATATCATTTTACAATATACCTAACATCAAAATTTCTAATTCTTTTACTAATTTATTTAAATATTCTTTCTTTATTATTTTTTATCCTGCCTCACTCTACCTCTGTCTCAACCCAACAAATCTAGAGCTTTCTCCCTCTCTTTGATCTTCTGCTCTCAAACCCATGCTCCATGACTGACCACCAAGCTCCGTCTTTGAACATCAATGCCACCACTCCACAGTGGTTCGACCCTAAGTCTCACCCTCTCCATATTCTTGACCTAAAACCCTTCTCATCCCTTCGAGCTCTCTTTTTAAAATTGAGCTCTCCTTCTAAACCTCCATGGCCGGAGCTTTACAAGCTCATCACCTCCAACCATGGCACTCAACAACCTCATTCTTTGCTCTATCTCCGAATTCAAACCCAATCTGAACCTATCTCTCCCTAGACTTCGATCCCTTCTATCCAAATGAGGCAAAGCCTCCCTGTTCCACCATGGAACCCAGCCAATGCCAACCACCGCACACAATCTCAGCAATGGATTTGCAATGAGATTCTAAGGGTTTTTCAATGGTTTGTTGCTGGATTTTGGGGCTATTTTTGGTGGTATGTATAGAGGGAGTTTTGGGATTGATTTTCTGGATTTTGGCAGCTATTTTTTTTTTTTTTTTGGGTATTTTCTGGGTATTTTTAGTAAGGTTTGGGTATTTTTCTATGCTAATTTTCTGGTTTTTTGGTTGGGTTTCTGTGTGATTGCAATGGGGGTTCTTTCTTGGTTTTGGGTACAATTTATAGTGTTTAATTTGAGGGTCTCTGTGAGGTTTTTGCCATAGAGTTTTTGTATAATAGAGAAGAACAAAACTTAAGTACAGTACCTTCAGTCATGTGATTACTTAATTAAAAAATATATATACCTAAGTTTTACTCAATAGAGAATATGCACTACGCCACTACTTATTACCCAAAAATAAAAACAATAAGGCAACCTTCTTCTAACCATGAAGGAATATCTGAAGATTTTGAACTAAAGCCCTAGTTGACTAAGTCTGGGCTTTACCTGAAATTTCCCATTCGCATAGGATGATAGCAGCAATACACGGTGGAGCCTCCCCCATTCATACCACCTCGTCATCAACCATCCCCGCGTGATGAATAAGATTATGGGCTACCTGGTCTAGCCATACGTAGAGAAACTGAAACAGGAGAATAGTGCAGCAAATATCGACCTACTAGTTATAGGACTTAATGGCTATACCTTGCAACAACATTGGTAATAAAAACCACAGATGCGATTGTTAGAGTGACCCTCACTAGTCACTGCCCAGAAAGTATTATGTTTGGCTTGAAATAAGTTAATGAATTTAAATTTTAGACTAACTTCCTCATTTTCATTAAGAAAACCTTTCTTTATTTTAGACCAACTTCATTTGGATGTCAAATTCATACTAAACCAAATGCATGAGGATTAAAAATTTTCACTAAAATGGCGTGAGAATGGTTCAATACCTAAACTAATATAATTCATTGAATGTATATCCACATGAGCATTCCTTTTAAATTTGTCATTCATTTGCCAGGTGCATACAAATTACAAGGTTTCTTAAATTGATAAATTGTCCGCTCTTCCTAAGTAAAGGACCAAAAGAAAAAAAACACAGAGAAGAATTGTATATTAAACAAGAAGCTTCAATATTCCACTTCAGAATTTTTTTTTTTTTTTTTTTTTAACTCTCTTTTTTACGATACAACGAATAATAATTTATTCTTGAAACTTTTCTTGGACTAGTTTCCTTCTTCAAGTTGTCTGATCATGAAATGCATATGGGTTCCTCCAGCCTTCAAGAAATAACCAATTTTAGCTAGAAACAATTCGTCAAGTATGGATTGAGAAAGAAACATATATGAATGATTAAGAAATATAAACTGATGGCATAAGAACCATATTATAGGATACATTCATGATATTCTATCATAAACAATGATCTTTTCTTTAAACCATTAGCATCATTAACACAAAAATACTTGCATCCAAAAATCTCTCTTATAATTCTATAGTTCATAAAAAATATGAACATTTTCAAAAAATTAAGAAGGGTACTCCATCACTATTTCTTATGAACTCACAAAACTGTTATTCTTATATTGAAAACTAAGTTGGAACCCTTGGTCTTGGGTTTATATAGGCATAATAAATATATAAACGATTTCTACATGGTGTTTATTTGTAAATATTAAGATATATATTCTTCATCATCATTAATTAGTATAGGATATGCTCAATTCTACGTATTATCATTCTACCCATATTTTGTAACCTTTTTTTTTTTTTGTAAACAAGCCCAACCAACCATGCAACAACTAATAATAATTTGTATTTGCATTAATTCATGACATTTTACAAAGATATCGCTAAGATTACTTGCTAAAATTAGTTAGTACACATAATTATTACTATTACATTTTGCAAATGCTCACAAATGTTTTTACTTGAGCATACATAAAAGGCGAGTAATCTTAATTCCTTTCTAAATAAGGCTTTCTTGATATTCTATAGAGATATTGCTAAGATCACCTACTAAAATTAGTTAGGATTCATAATTATGATCAAATTTTGAAAATGCTCACAAATTTGTTCTTTCTTGAGCATACGTAGGAGACATGTAACCTTAATTTCTTTTTAGCTTAGGCCCTACACAAGGTTTATCTCATGAATGCATTTCTCTAAGGACTTTCCTTAAAAACACTAATAATTTTTTGTTTGTAAAATTTTTTTTTTTTTTTTTTTGAAAGGTGAGCCTAGGTGTTAACGTAATAACTAATAAGTAATATTATGGCAAAAATGCTAGAAGCCTAGTAGTAAAAGCACAGAAGTGAAATCTATTTTGGTCCAATGGGTTGTTTAGCCCATCAATGCACTGGCTAGGCTAGATACAAATGGGCCAAAACAACCCCTAGAAGCCTCTAAGTAATCTCAAACAAGCTATATACACCTAAGCTTTCCACTAAAAAAGAAAAAGAAAAAAGAAAAGCCTCTAGCCAATTCCTCGGTTGCCTTCAAAGAACTAATTAAAATACAAGATAAGATGCTGGAGTTCTTGCATATGGAGTGAGGAAACCATCATATGCACAATGACACTAAGTAGAGACCACAAATGTATACAATTAGAAAACCACTTTAGCATTTAAGAAAAGTTGGTGCTTGCTTCTAAAATAGAGAGATTATCTGTCTGGAATGCAGTCCATTTGGTCCATTTCAGTCCACTTTAGACTATTCGGTCCATTTTGGTTCACTTCAGTTTATGTTGGTCCACTGCAGTCCAATTTAGTCCATTCAATCCATTTCGGCCCAAATCTCCACTTTGAACCATTTTGGTCCACTTCGGTCTATTCATTTTATTTTAGTCCACTTCGGTCTCATTCAATCCACTTTCGTCCATTTTGGTCCATATAAGATCTTCTATTATTCTTGTAAGTGAGTTTAAAGCCCACTAGAAGTTTCATAGAACACAAAACGGACAAATTAATCCTATAATCACAAGGCTATGACATATTAGTATGTTCTCACTATAAGCTTTATCCTTTGATTAGCAACTCCTCCTCATTGAAGGACTTCTTTTTCACATCCATCAGAGCACTTACTTTTGCATCTTGTGGAAGGTTAATAATTGGGGATATTACCTCTAAAGATGAAGGCTTCAGCATCCATATATGGCTTCATATGTTTCACACTACACCCTTGCTTATTCTCCATCTACGACCTTTTTCAATTACCCAACTTGCATCAAGCTGCTTTTTCGATGTATAAGAAGCATCGCCACGTATATGGTAAAAAGTAAGTATTATCCATTCGGCTTCAATCTTGTTTGACTAACAAATTAAAAGCATTGGCACTCCAAAACCCCATTCCTCCTTGTTGCTTTCATTTGCGTAACCATTCCAAAAGTCACAAAGTGATCCTATGAATTTTCCTATTCATCTTCATATTTTAAGGAAGTGGTGAAGCCATAAGGAACACATTTTAGACAAATAGAAATCAATCGACAATTCTACAGACATAGCTTTTTTTACAATATCTAAGGATGTGAAATGTGATTAATGCAACAGCACTTTCACATGAAATCACCACTAACATCACTCTTATTGTATATCAATTATAGCTTGTGAACTTAACAATTGTGAAAAAAAAATGTGAATTTGTTATATATATAGACTTATTGATATAAGACCTATCTCTAAATAGGCTATATATACCTGAGCTTTCGACTAAAAAATAATAATAATAATTCCTTCTAGTCAATTCCTAGTGGCCTCCACCTTCATGGTAAGATGCTGCAGTTCTTGCTTGTGGAGTGAAGAAAACATCATATGCACAACGCCTCTAGGTAACGACCGCAAATGTAATAGCTTTGAAAACCACCTTAGCATTTAAGAAAGTTGATGCTTGCTTTTAAGTATAGTTTATCTATCTGGAATGCAGCGTAGTTAATGAAGTGTCAAAAACTTGCTTCACTGACAATGAAATGTACAAGGTCACTCTTAAATTTCACAAAAGAAGTCAATATGCAATTACTGGTTATTAATAACTCTATCCAGTCATCCAAGTTAACTTGGATTCACCGATAATACAACTCAGCTCAATTCTTGCGTTTGAATGTGAGGCTCAAATTGAAGTACTGTACAAGAACCATCTCAACCTTATGCTTCCGATAGATCTACATTCTCAGTAACAGGAATTGTTGATTCAGGAGATGGCTCTTGGATACCTTCGGTATCAGGTGGTTGAGATCCATCCTTTGCAGCAGCCTGCAAGACCCGGTTTTGAACATTCAAGGATGAAGGGGATGTTGGTAGTCCAATGCGGTTTGTTTCCAATTTTCCAGCAGCCCATGAAAATGACTGAGCTCCAAATCTGACAGGAGCAAGCAGCAGCCTTCAATAAAAATAAGAAGATCATACTGACAGTAAACACGTGCTGCAAGGCACGACCCTGGAAGTAATGAAAAAGAAAATGTTATGCGGTTAGACCATTAGCATTTTGAGAACTGCATTTCTCTATTTTATTTTCCTCACACCATTTTCAGCAGAATCTTACTAAGAAGCTCATTTTGCGAGAGCAAGCTTTAATAAGCACTAGGCAAAAGGACTAACTTTCCCCATAAAATAAATATTTGAAATCTAAGACTTATTCACGCCGGCCCAAGCACAAAAATTTTAGTAACATATAATATAACTTATATGCAAGAATATCAATATGCCTTTTCTATCAGCAATGCAGCTTGCTTGGAAATTTTTTGAACATTAACCATCAAAAAGAAAGTTTGCAATGTTATGGAGTTACATTGATCCATTACATAATCGAGCTTTCACTTGATTTTAATTCTTAATATGATATAAATTATTGCATATCCTAAAAATAGAAAGAGAAAATATAAAATATGATTCTGACATTACTTCAGAATTCCATTCATTAGTGTATAGATAGGATTACTGTGGAATCCTATCCCATTTTCAGTGTGCTAAGGCAAACTTCTGGCATACATCAAATCCTAAGTTGTGCCTTTGTAAATTACAACAGTAAGTCAGCACAAAAGACAGCATTAAATAATACACATTAAACATTCATAGATCCAGACTACCTGATTAACAGCAGAATAAACTGAATCTGAAAACCAAAATTTGTGTTTTAACATAATATTAAGAAGCATCCATCCTTCATCAATAAATAGTCCAAGAAGGAACAAGAGATCCATGAGGGCTTGCATAATTAACGGAACAGTGTAATATATTATGGTCCAAGTAGTCCAAATCAATTGTAAAACAAGCAAATTAACCTTAGGATAAATTATGGTTAGTTTAGTATTTTTTTTGCATATAAACTCTACATTGGGTTTATTGTATCACAGATTAACATGTAGCTGTCAAGGGCTTCCCGAGATTTAGGCCAAAATTTGGATTTTGGCCATGGCCATGAATCACAGCCCCAGAAAACCTCTCAAAACCTCCGCAACCAAGTTCACTGTGCGCTGTTCTTCGCCTTGAAAACCCATCGGAGAAACGGCCACATTCAGAGATTGGATTCAACCCCATCACAAATTCATTCACAACACCAAGCCACCATACAACAATGCCACAATAGCCACACCACCGTGGAAACCTGCGCAGGAAGTTTCTTATCTATATATATGTAGGCAACACGAGGCCATTGCAGTTGATGAAAGAGGTACAATGAAATCTGTGTATGACATTCAACAAAAGCAGTGGCCAAATTATGTGCCTATTTTGCCAGATAATAATGGCTCTCGTTATGAGTTGAAACGGATTTGTGAGGCAGATCTTTGGACTTGTTTCCAAATTCTGTTTCAAAAAGCATGTAATTTAGAATGAGTAAACAATATTTGGCAAATATTGCACTGAAGATAAATGTCAAGGTGTGAATACTATCCTTGTTGATGCACTATCCAAGGTATCTGTTTCTAGTGGAATGATCAAGGAGCTACTCATATCTTTTCGGGGAGCAATTAGGTAGAAACCATGACAAATTATGTTCTACAGGGATGGTGTGAGTACTTGTGAAACTTATCTTCATATTTGTGACTACTAATGGTATTTTATTGTGAAACATATCTGTATCTTTGTGAAACTTGTCACTATAGTTTGTCATTTTTCCATGATTAACATAATACTTAGATATTGTGTTTCACAACAAACAAACATAAAAAAATAAAAATAAAAACTAAAATTCAAACATGAAAACATAAAAGTGAGAAGCAATATCACAAGGTATTGCCATGTTAGCCCCGTTATGTCAATGGCATGACTCTATACAACTTAATTGACACAAGATCTTTTGTAAGTGGGCTTGAAGCCCACCAGGAGTTTCATGAAAACACAAAATGACCCTAGGATAGATCTAATAATAATTAGTCTATGAATAAGTCTATGGCCTATTCCAGCATTTACATATATACCCATTACCTATAATCTATATACTCCCTTTTCCATGGATAAGAAGCATTGCCTTTTTAGTTTAGCCTCAAGGAATGTACAAGATGGAAAATACTTGGGTTTTAGACCTCTATAATGTGTATCATGTATTAGTTTTATTCCTGGCTAATTAACAAAATAAAAGCTTTGATACCCCGAAACCCTCTTTGTTGCTTTGATTCATGTAGCCTTTCCCATTTCATCATGTGTATCTTTCTCTTGTCTTTCTTTTGGCCCCCCCAAAATTCATTAATCATTAAATTAATCTCCTCATTTAAGGTTGCCAACAACTTGAAGCAACACATAGCATGGGTTAGAATAGTTTGTACTATTTCTTTGACAAATGACCTTTCATGTCAAACACAAAATACAGGAAAAAAAAAAATTAAGCAAAATGTCACGCTGGAATTGAACATATTAAATCTTGATTTTGCAGAGATTAGAGAATGAAAATTTAACATGACAAATACTTTGTTTTGTTTTTTGATATAACACATTTGGTGAAGAGTGCGAAATTAAGCAAAATAAGGCATATTGACTCTTGATCGAGTAGTCCTGACCTCCATCCCCAAGAAGATGAGAGGATTAATAGAATTGATCTAGTCACTGTCGAAATGCGCATTTACGAGATTAATTGAACATATTAAATTGTAATGCGCATGCACATAGTCTATGCCAATTTAATTGGAACCAAGAAAAAACTAAATAAGCCACTTAGCACAAACGATAATAATTCATATTTTATGTGTCATTCAATTATGAGATGCTGTTTCTCAAAAAAAAATAATAATAATAATGAGATGCTTAAAAGATAATTTGTCAGTCAGCAAGAATTCCTATTAATTAAGGGAAAAAAATAACAAAAATAAAAAAAAAAAAAAAAAAAAAAAATCAGGCAGTGAGAAGTGCTATTGGACAAGAAGCCAAGAAGCTGCTTCGATGATTCACTTTTGAAAGTTGAAACAACTTGTTCTTTCTTTTCTTTTCTTTTTTTTCTTTTTTATTCTTTCACTCCTCGGTATACAATTACATAGAAATTTATTGAGGAAACAATTCTTGGACTGGTTTCTTTCTCCAAACTATCTGAACTTGAAATACATATGTGCTCCTCCAGCCTTCAAGAAACAGCCAATTATAATCAGATATCATTAAAAAAATATGGATTGAATAAGAAATAAATATGCATAACTTTTAAATAATAAAAATTCAGTAATATTCATACAATAACAAAGGTAGGATATAAATTTTAAAAATAATAACTTACCCGTTGATCCTAAGAAAACCATATTATAGAAGACATTCATGATATTCTATCATGAACAATGACCTTTTCTTTGGGCCTCTAGCATCGTTAACACAAAAATATTTGCATCCAAAAATCTCTCTTAAAATTGGATAGCTCATAAAAAAGATGAACAATTTCAAAAAAGAGGGGTACTCCATCACTATTTTTTTTGAACTCACAAATTAATTGCTTTTCTTCTATTGAAAACTGATTTGGAGCACTTGGGTTTATATAGGCATAAAGATATAAATGCTTCCTACATGGTATTTGTTTGTAAATATTAAGAAATATAACTACGCAACAACTGATAAACATTTGTATTTTTGCTAATGCTTACAAATGAGTTCTTTGTTAAGCATCCGCAGAAGATAAGAAATCCTAATTTCTTTCTAGATAAGGTCTTTCTGATATACCACAAAGATGTTGCTAAGATCACCTACTAAATTTAGTTAGGACTCATAATTATGATTAAATTTTGGAAATTCTCACAAATTTAAAATTTGTTTTTTCTTGAGCATACGTAGAAGACACGTAAAATTGATTTCTTTCCAAATAAGGTCATGCATAAGGTTTATCTCATGCATTCCTTTTGAGGACTCTCCTTGAAAACACTAATAATTGGATTGTGTTAACAGGCACCACAAGGTGCCCTTTAACAACAACTTTTTTTACTTTTTTCTAACAACTCTATTGGTTTTTTTTTTTTTTGGTAGTTTTATGTCATTTTTTAGCTTTATAAGTACTTTTATATCTTTTTATTTCGTTTATCACATTTTTTTATTACGTAGAACCCACATTAGGAAAATCTTAACAAGCACCGCACGTACTTGCTAACATTTCTCATAATTTTTTGCACATGAAAGTTTTATTTTATCATAATTTTTGGAAGGTGAGCTTAGGTGTTGAAGTGGTAAGTGACATACACAAAAATGTTAAAGGTAAAAGTCCAGGAGTAAAAATTAATTTGGTCCAATTGATTGCTTAGCCCATCAGTGCACTAGCTAGGCTAGATGCAAATGGGCCAAAACAACCCCTATAAATCCTCCATTCTTCTTGTAAGTGGGTTTGAAGCCCACTAGGAATTTCATGGAATAAAAATTGGCCCTTGGACAAATCTTACAATCACAAGTCTATAATATATTAGTATGTTACATTGCAAGCTTTATTCTTTGATTAACAACTCCTCATTCAAGGATTTCTTTTTCACATCCATCAGAGCACTTTCTCTTGCATTGTGGAAGTTTAATAATTGGAGATATTACCTCAAAAGATGAAGGCTTCAACATCCATGTATTACCTCATATGTTTCAGTTTCACACTATCCCTTTGAACTGAGCTGCTTTTCCATGTGTAAGAAGCAGCATCGTCACGTATATAGTAAAAAGTTCATATTATGAATTAGTCTTCAATCTTGTTTGACTAACAATTTTTATTTTTATTTTTTTGACATTCCAAAACCCCCCATTCCTCTTTGTTGCTTTGATTCGCATAACCTTTCCAGTTTATTTGATGTATCTTTCTCTCATCTTTCTTTTCGCCCCACCAAAATTTATTGATCGGTGAATTAACCTCATCAAATATGGTTGCTAACAACTTGAAACAACACATACCATGGGTTGGGATAGTATGTGCTATTGCTTTAACGTGAATCTCTCTACCAAGTATAGATATTAACTTGTCTTTTCAGTTTTCACACTTGTAATTTTCTCCAAACACTTTCTTTGATCTGTTTTCTTTGATCTTCCTATCATCAAAGGAATCTTAAATATTGTTCATGTCGTTTCACTTATTGGACACATAGGTTGCTTCTGATTACTCCTTTTATATCACTTCTTGTGTTTTTAATTGAAAAACAAGTTAAGACTTCTCACTATTTATCTTTTGGCATATGTTTCTTTAGATTGCTTCAAATTACCCAACATTCTTTCACAGCTGCCCTACAAAAGAGTAAATTGCTATTTGCAAATGTAGAGTAACCCATGCTATATATAATGTGATCCTACGAATTTTCTTCTTCATCTCCACATTTTAAGGAAATCATGTAGCCATATAGAATACATTTTAGATACACACAGAAGTCATATATTAAATAAAAAATGCTAAAAACACAATTTTTACACTATATCTAAGGTGGTGGATTGTAATTGCTGCAACATCGCCTTCACATGAAATTACCATTAATATCACTTTTATTGTATACCAATCATAGTCTGTCAATTGAATAGTTGTGAAAAAAATTGTAATATATATATATATATATTAGACTTGTTTCTAAGTAATCTCAAACTATTTACACCTAAGCTTCCCACTAGAGAAAAAAAAAAGGCTCTAGTCAATTAAAATTCATGAAAAGATGCTGGAGTTATTGCCTATGGAGTGAGGAAAACATCTTATGCGCAATGGCACTAAGAAAGTTGGTGCTTGCTTCTAATACGAGTTTACCTATCAGGAATGCAGTCCATTCGGTCCAAATTGGTCCATTTTGGTCTAATTCAGTCTAGTTCTGTTCACTTCGGTCCAATTCAGTCCACGATGATCCAGTTTCTTTCACTTCGGTCCAATTCAATCTACTTTGGACCATTTCAGTCTAATTCAGTCTATTTTGGTCCAATTAGATCCACTTCGTCCGTTTTGGTCCACATTGGTTCATTTGTTTTCTATTTGGGTTCATTTAGGTCCACTTTGGTCCCTTCTATTAATATGGGTCCATTCAGTCCATTTAGATCCAGATCCCTTCAATCCAGTTCTACATATTATTATTCTTGAGAGGTGCTATATCCACAACATTTTCACAACAAATTATAAGTGGATAATTAGTTTTGGTTCTAATTTGAAATTATCCACTAAAATTACTTTTCTAGCCCACTATTAACAACCCATAACAACCTGCCACATAGAATTTATTATGAAAATATTGTGTACATAACATTTCTCTATCATTCTTCCTGTATTTTGTAATCTTTTTTGTTATTTTTGGTAAGCTAGCCCAACCAACCATACAAGCGATATATGACAAAAATGCAATAGGTGAATGCCCAAGAGTGGAAACTATTTTGGTCCAATAGATTTGCTTGGCCCATCAATTCACTAGCTGGGCTAGATACAAATGGACCAAAACTACCCCTATATTCGATCTTCTATTCTTCTTGTAAGAGGGTTTGAAGCCCACTACAAGTTTCTTGAAATTTTTCTCTTGGACAGATCGTATAATTATGAGC
Organism: Quercus lobata; assembly: GCF_001633185.2. NCBI lineage: Eukaryota > Viridiplantae > Streptophyta > Magnoliopsida > Fagales > Fagaceae > Quercus > Quercus lobata. Next base: position 57,508,588 of record NC_044913.1, read on the forward strand.
CTATGACATAGTTACCACTGTAAGCTTTACATTTGATTGATGACTCCTTATTCTAGCATTCCTTCTTCATATCTATCAAAGGACTTTTGCATCTTATGGAAAGTTTTTAAATTAAGATGTTAACTTGAAGGATGAAGGCTTTTCGCATCCATCTAATGGATGGTGTTGACAGATCGTATAATAAATTAATAATGAGTCTATGGCATATTTTGTTACCACCGTAAGCTTCATTTATACTTTGATTGACAAATCATTTTAGCATTTCTTCTCCACCTTTATCAAGGACTTACTTTTGCATGTTATGGAAGGTTTTTAATTGGAGATATTACCTTGAAAGATGAAGGATTCAAAATCTCTCTAGCACCCCAAACTTATCACATTTAACACCTGTTGCCTATTCTCTAATCTATAGACTCCCTTTTTCAATCACCCAGCTTGCTGCATCAAGAGTGCTTTTCCATGCATAAGAAGCATTGCCCACTTAGTGTAGCCTCAAGGAATGTACAAGATGGAAAGTACTTGGGATTTATACTTCTACATAGTACAAAATGTGTATTGTGTATTAATTTTAATACAACCTTTCCCATTTCATCATGTGTATCTTTCTCTCATCTTTCTTTTGGCCCCCTTCAAAATTCATTTATCATTAAATTTATCTCATCATATAAGGTTGCCAACAACTTAAAGCAACACATAGCATGAGTTGGAATAGCTTGTGATACTTCTTTGATGAAGATTTCTTCTAGCTATTGATAATAACTTTTTTTTTTTCGCCCTTGTAAATTTTTTCCCTTATACTTTCTTTGATCTCCATAAATATTTTCTTTATCTTTTTTTTTTTTTTATCATAGAGGGAATGTTCGTAACTTTTCACGTTGATTCACTTCCTGGACCCCAAGTTACTTTATGTTTAGCTCCATCTAATTATCTCAAATGCTTTTTAATATCCTTTCAAGATTTCTTGAATTATCCAACATTCTTCTACCATTGCCTAACAAAAGAGTAAATCTACATATGCAAAGAAGAAACGCGAATTTGTATAATACCATTGCTAAAATATGATTGAAGTAACATCACTTTTACATAGTCTATTACTGATACCATTTATTGCTACTAGTAGCCTGGTCTTCTATGGCTTTGGTAGTCAAAAATTCCCTCACGCCAGTCACAACAAATTCCCCAAAAATAACCATTCAAGTCAAACATGAAATACTGGAAAAATGACATAGTGGAATTTAACTTAAGAAATAATGATTTTGCATAGATTTGAGAAAGAAATTTCTAACACCAAAAAAAAAAAATACTTTGCTTTGTTTTGTGATATAACTCATTGGGAGAGGAGTGAGAAATCAAGCAAAATAAGACATTTGTTTTAATATTAACTAGTCGCTAGCTCGTGCGATATACGGAAAAGCTATTGACTCTAAAAAAAAAAATCCAACAATTAATAAATAGACATTTTGCTAGTTAGCATTTAAAAAAAGAAATGAAGAAATATTTAACTTCTATACTTTTCTATAGTTTAGCAGTGTTGTCTAACATTAAATGTTATTGAGTTGCAAGTGCATAGTTACCGAAACCTACAAGGTAATTTACAATTCTTAAATTAATAAAACAAAACTTCCAATAACACCAATTTTCAAATTTGAGTAGTAATGTGACTTTCTCATAGTAATAACAATATAGACAATTCAAAAAATGAAACAATATCAAAATTATAATACCTAAAAAAAAAAATTAAAAAAAAATCACATGAACCTAAATAAAAAGCATTTAAGGTGAAGAATCAAGATCAACCTGAGACGCAAATACCAAAAACCCAAAGACTTAAAACTTCAAAATTTATAAAATCCCCAAATTCTACTTCAAAACCAAACCAAATTCAACAAATTTATATATAACATACCAAATAAAAATTTATATATACTCTAACTAAAGAATTAGAAAACAGAGATTATGTACTCTATTATATGTGACATTAATTGAGGAATACCGTAAAACATTATTGCACCTAAAATAAAAATTAGATAAAAAAAAAAAAAAAAAAAAAAAAAAAAACTATTATTTCTCTTACCTGCTAGGTTGTGTTCCTAGGAAACCTACAAAATAAAAAATATAAATAAATAAAAAATGAAGAACCGTCAAATAAACAATTTTTTATTCAATGGATGGTGAGTTCTTCAAACATGCGTCAAAGTCCATTAATAGCTGTGTCAGAATTGGGGTTAGCCAAATCCACTGAAAAAATGGTGTTTTTTTTTTTTTTTTGATAATAGATTAAGTGTGGTCTTGAAAGTAGCTCTCCCAATATCTACTGCCTCGCTACTTTGATGAGTATCAGCTAGGGGGTCTTGCACTTTCTTGTGCCTTATAGCTTGGTTAGCATCAAGTGTCTTGTTGGCGAATAGTTGTTCCATGCATATTCTGCGAAGGTTTCTCCACTGGGTTAAAACAGATGCCCTGCGTAGGTTCTTAGGGGAAGGGAAGAGTTCTTGGGTTTTTATGTTTTAGTAGTAGCAAAATAGCGTGAAGTAATTTTATTTTAATACATTTTATTTAAATATTGTGCTGATGTGGAAAATTGTGAGAGATTCAAAAGTTTTAGTTTTATTTTAATACATTTTATTTAAATATTGTACTGACGTGAAAAATTGTGAGAGATTCAGAGGTTTCGGTTTTATATATATATATATATATATATATAGACTAGGATTTGATTTTTCACAAAGGTATTTCAGGAAACCTACTTTACATTGATGCAATATATAATTACTGACTATACAGAGCTACTAATGTCATGTTATTAGATGAGCATTACGAACAAAGCCGTCTTGAGTCCTGACCTCCAACCCCAAGAAGATGAGAGGATTAATGGAATTGATTTAGCCACTGTCATAGATGCATAGTCTATGCCCCCATTGGAACCAAGAAATAAGCCACCTAGAAATTAAGCAAAGAGTTTGCCAATTCTCCCGCAAAAAAATCAGCGTACCTCATTCTAAATTTGATTATGAATTGACATGAAAGCGTAGATAGACAGTAATATTTTATTGCCAAAGCATGGCTTTTTATGATGAGCAATTGATTAAAAGTTAAACATTCAATTACCAGGTGCATTCAAATTGCAAGACTGCTTGAATTGATAATTGGTCCGCTCTTCCTAAATAAAGGACCAAAAAAAAAAAAAAAAAACACAGAGAAGTAGTGCTATTGGACAAGAAGCTTTTAATATTCCACTCGAGTTTTTTTTTTTTTTTGTTTTTTGGTACAGTCTATAATAATTAACTATTGAAACTTTTCATGAACTAGTTTCCATCTTCAAGTAGTCCGAACATGAAATGCATATCGGTTCCTCCGGCCTTCAAGAAATAAACAATTATAGTTAGAAACAATTCGTCAAATATGTATCGATAAAGAAACAAATGTGTATGACTAAGAATAAATATATCAATCTGTAATATTCATAAAATAACAAAGAGTTTGGAATATAAAGTCTAAAACACAATCACTTACCCGTTGATGGCATGAGAACCATATTATAGAATACACTCATGATATTCTATCATAAACAATGATCTTTTCTTTGGACCATTAGCATCATTAACACAAAAATATTTGCATCCAAAAATCTCTCTTATAATTGGATAACTCATAAAAAAATATGAACATTTTCAAAAAAGAAGGGTACTCCATCACTATTTCTTATGAACTCACAAAATTGTTAATCTTATATTGAAAACTAACTTGGAACCCTTGGTCTTTGGGTTTATATAGGCATAATAAATATATAAATGCTTTCTACACTGTATTTATTTGTAAATATTAAGAAATATCTTCTTCATCATCATTAATTAGTATAGGATATGCTCAATTCAATGTATTATAATTCTACCCATATCTTGAGACTTTTTTTTTTTGGGGGGGGGGGGGGGGGGTAAGCAAGCCCAACCAACTATGCAACAACTAAAAACATTTGTATTTGCATTAATTCGTGACATTTTACAAAAGATATCTCTAAGATTACTTGCTAAAATTAGTTAGTACACATAATTATTACTATTACATTTGCAAATGCTCACAAATGTTTTTACTTGAACACCTGTAAAAGGAAAGTAATATTGATTCCTTTCTAGATAAGGCTTTGTTGATATTCCATAAGGATATTACTAAGATCACCTATTAAAATGAGTTAGGATTTATAATTATGATCAAATTTTGAAAATGCTCACAAATTTGCTCTTTTTTTAAGCATGCGTAGAAGACACATAAACTTGATTTCTTTTTAGATAAGGCCTGCATAAAGTTTATCACATGAATGCATTTCTTTAAAAACTTTCCTTAAAAACACTAATAATTTTTTGTTTTTGAAATTTTTTTTTCTTTTCTTTTTTATTTTTGAAAGGTGAGCCTAGGTGTTAACTTAATAAGTGACATATGGCAAAGAAAATGCTAGAAGTCTAGTTGTAAAAGCTCAAGAGTGAAAACTATAATGGTCCAATGGGTTTCTAAGCCCATCAATGCACTGGCTAGGATACAGATGGGCCGAAACAACCCCTATGAGCCTCTAAGTAATCTCAAACAAGCTATATACACCTAAGTTTTCCACTTCAAAATAAAAATAATAAAAAATAAAAAATAAAAAAGCCTCTAGCCAATTCCTAGGTGGCCTCCAAATAACTAATTAAAATTCATGATAAGATGCTGGAGTTCTTGCATGTGAAGTGAGGAAACCATCATATGCACAATGGCACAAGTAGAGACCACAAATGTGTACAATTAGAAAACCACTTTAGCATTTAAGAAAGTTGGTGCTTGCTTCTAAAGTAGAGAGATTATATCTGTCCAGAATGCAGTCCATTTGGTCCAATTCGGTCTATTTGAGTCCAATTTTGCCCACTTCAGTCTAATTCAATCATTTTTGTCAATTTTGGTCCATTTAAGTCCAAATCTCTACTTTGGTCCACTTCAGTCTATTCATTTCACTTCCATCCAAAACCCCATTCCTCTTTGTTACTTTGATTTATGTAACCTTTCTGAAAGTTCAAATATGTGTATAAACACCCTTGAACGTTTAGACCCCCAAATTACAACTTAACCAATTCAAGCATTATGTCAAACAACTAGTGTGCGGAAAATTAACATAAGCTATAATATGGAATTGGAAAAACTAACTAAGCCAAATTAAAATCTCAACCCACAGCAGATAATAAAAGGCAAAGATAAAGAGGAAGGAAGATGCAAACACAAAGACAACACGCGATGTGTTATCGAAGAGGAAACCGAAGCCCTCGGCGTAAAACCTCTCCGCCGCCCTCCAAGCGATAAACAATCCACTAGAAAATGTAGTTGGAATACATGGACAGCAATAGACCCTCCAAGCCTAATCTACCCAGTGCACCTAAACCCTCCAAGTTTCTTGCTCCAACAAGGTTGCGCCGAACCTTTTTCTTTTCTAACTTCCCGGATTCCGCTACTAAACCGTAGCATCAACCAATGTAGATTGGTTCCTTCCTAACTGCTTCCCAGAAATCCAAACAGCCCTCTCACAGTGATGAATATGGTGAGAACAAGGTTTGGTAAAATGCCTCTCAAGGATTTGACAATGGAGAGGAAGAGAGTTGAGGAATTTGAAGAGACTCTAATGTATAGATTGTGGGTGAATCAATCTTGTTTTTCTTTAGGATTTCTCTCTTAAAATTCTCTCTAGAAGCTCTCTTTCATTTGTGGGTAAAAGGGGTATTTATACTGGAGTAAGAGAGGAATGTGAAACGTTAGGATTTACAAAACAGGGGTGGCTCGCAACTTGACCTCGCAACTTGACTGAGTCGCTAGATCCAGTCGCGAGATAACCGTATGGCCAGTTGTCCTGTTTTGTCTTGTAGTGCTCCAGCTAGCATGACTATTCACCTTCTGGCATGCTTGGCACGTGTGCTGCGTCTGGCGGCTTGCAGCCGTGAGTCACCCGCGAGGCCAAGCCGCGAGTCTCTGTTTTCTTGCACACTCTTGAGCAAACTTCACTCTATCTCACTCACTACCCTTACAACAAGCCCACCTAAATATAAGGTTACTAAATGTTGAAATACAAGCAAATTTGGCACAGAATAAAGCCAATAAAATGGTTGATTAAATTCAACCTTACAATCTCCCCCTTTGGCTATTCCGTGACAAAACCCTAAAACAGACTCTAGACTTAACATGTGAGTTGGGAACAGTTGAACAAAACTCACTCACACCTAACTCTAGAAGCTGTGAAGCACTTGAATTATAAGAACATGAAACTCCTGAAACACAACAATACACCATGATCATTGTATACAGAAAAACATGAAATGCATATGAAACAAGCTTAAGGTGATCAAGCAAAGATGAAGTGAAGATTCAAATCAAGGCTTGATCAACCAAGTAATCACCACAAGGTAGTGATCACAGTGCTCATTCACACTTGGAATGAACACTTGAACATACAACTTAACAAGAACAAGGCAAGATACTTGTATGCTCAACACCCAACCAATGCATAATACACAAAGTATATGCATCTAGGAACAATCCTACAAGGGCACAAGGGTGACAATACATAAATCAAAATGCGAGACATTTAGATAGAAGTACTGATTTCAACATAGCATAAAAGACTACATTAAGCAAGGTACAAACCATAAAGCCTACAGAATATGCATAAAAACATTAACCCTAAAAGCTTACATAAGCACATGGGTACAAAAACACAATATTAAACCACGATCAACAAAACACAATACAAAACACAATAGGTTGAATAACATCAACAATGTATATAAAAGATTAAACCAAGATTATAAGTTATGAGTTAGAAACAAGAACACACCAAAAACCACAGTGTATCACACCCATATAAACATTAAATGCCCAAAACATAAGCATATATAAACAATGTCTCTGATTTTGACAACTCCCCCTCAACACATTACTCTCCCTTAAGAGCTGCTTTTCTGCTTCTCATTAACAACAGAAAGAACATCTCCCCCTTTTTGACCGGAATGGCCAAAGGGTCACTGTCCATGCTGGGTGGTGAAGCTGTCAAGTTTTGCAGACAAAATATCAATCTGGTCCTGCATGGCTCTCATCCTCTCAGAGTGCTCAGTCTGGACTCCTCTGATCCCATTAAGTCGTTCCAGAATGATTTGAAAAGCATCTGGAGGTGTATCTGAAGAAGTTGATGCTCTAGTCCTTTTGCCACTCCTCCTGGGTGTTGAGGTTGATGCATGCCCTGCTGCTTCTGCCTCAGTCTCCATTGGGACACCCTCTCCTTCATCACCTTCATCTTCTTCACCTGAAAGCCGAACACTTATCCTTTTGCAGGTAAGCTTGTTAATTGCAGAGGGTGTGGACATCTGACTGATGTCTTGAGGGATTGGAACACCCTTCTTTCTAAAGATCCTCATTAGCAAACTAGGAAAGATCAGTTTTGGCCTAGAAGTTGTTCTAGTCTCATCCACAATAGTGTCATATATGTGGAAACTGATGTCAATGAATGACTTTTCTTTGAGATCCATCAGAAAGATTGCTCTTGCACAGTTGATTGTAGTCAACTTCTTTATGGGATATAGGTTAAACATCATGATTTTTCTTAGACACCTCATGTCCACTGGAAAAGCTGTGGTATTCAGACATTTCCCTTCTCTCTATCCACCTATCCTTTGTTGAACAGTTTCAATAGATACAATCCTGTCTTTGTAATTGACAAACTCCTGATCTTCTAATCCTTCAAGCCCTAGCACATCATCAATGACATGTGCATCCAAAGTGAATTTTTTACCTCTAACCCAGCAGCTTAAATCATCCTCCCTTATCACAGCATTTGAATAAAACTCCCTAATCAGGGGTCCACACACTACAGGGAGATCACTTAGAAGCTTTTCCCATCCTCTCCCTTCAAAACAGCTGAGGATAAAGGTGTTTCTTAAATCCTCCAAATCTACAAATCTTTCTTGAATAATTCCTGCTTTCAAGAAGAAATCCTTGTATCTCTCAAAGTGAGAAACAGACCTGAACAAATTAGGGTCCATTTTTAGTCTCTTATCTGCCTTCTTTGCAGGTGTTTTCTTCTTTGGGGATGAAGGTGCCATCTGTGAGCAATCAGAAAAGGCCACAACAACATAAAACAATACATGTGTAGAACTAGTCAGTACCATGAAATTAACAAAGAAATTGCAGCCACACAGATGAACTTGGACACTTAAACATTATGCTACTTAGATCAACCACATGGATGAACAAACCTAAAAGAGGAAACACAAGAACAACAGGGAGAATGCAGGGAAGTATTAAAGTAGCAAAGATAGAAAACATCCTAAAGACAGATATATGTCAATGAGACATACAATGTGATGAGAATGACATGACTCATAAATAGCATGGTAAAACTCACAGATGCTCTCAATAGATTCACACAATAGAACATGCACATTCAGTACAGTAAACTTCACATCCACAATAGGAACATTTTGAATCAACTCATCAGTACAAGTTCAAAAAAAAAAAAACTTAGCTAAGCACATGATGAAGACCAAAAAAAATAAAATAATTTCAAACTCAAGCAACAGCATCCACAAGCTAAGCATGAACATAGAGCAAAAGCCGAAACACAAACCCATCTCAAAAACATAAACAAATGCGAATAATCAAGGGGGAAAAACACAAAATTAAGTAGAAAGGAGTTCAAGAATGAAAACCCATACCTATTACTTGAAGATTTTGAGCAGAAAATATGCAACAATGGAGTTTGGAAATGAGAGCACGGAGTGTTTGGGAATGAGACAGTTGAGAGACAAGATGAACAGTCACAAAAGTTCGAGGGAAAACTGAAAAAGATTTAAAAACTGCCCCTATTTTTGCCAAACACGCGTTTTTCGCAACTGAAGTAAGTCGCCACAAAGTCGCCAGTTCAAGCCGCCAAAACACTCAAAGATAAAAGTTTGAAAAAAATTTCTAAGTGTTTTTCGCGACTGGAAGGTCTACCTGCGAGAGAGTCGCGAGCTGAGCCGCCAAAATCTCTGAGTAACCCTCGCGATTGGACCTTCCACTCACGAACAAGTCGCCAAAAATGACCCGCGAAGACGCGACTGAGGCTCGTGACTTGACTTACCCGCGACTGAGTCGCCAAAACAGGGCAAAAAAGGATTTTTGAAATTTTCAGATTTTTTAAACAAAATACTTTCCAAAAACACCTAAAACACTCAAAAATCTTTTTGTGCTTGAATTAACAAAGATTGAGCATGTGAAAACACATTTCATCAAGTACAATCACACAAATGATTATGGCATTTATTGAACATAAACTTGTGTGTTGTGTGTGGATATCAACAATGAGATAGTCCTTAGTCTAATGTGAAGTTTCAATGATAAATTCAACCAAGGCATACACAATTAGCACTAGATCATGTGATCTATCTCAATTATAGAAATATGTATATATGACCTCCCACAAAACTTGATAACATATCTTGGAACTTTACATTTGACTCCACTTTTAATCAAAACATTTGATCTTTTTGATCCTTTGAGACAATTACCTCTCATTGTGAGAGTGATATTTGATATTTCACTTTAAAGAACTAGCATTTGGCTTTTTGAATAAACATTCACTTTAATATAAGGTCGCTTACCCTTTTTCCTAGTCGAATACTAGAATGTGCGACAGGTTTTTGCAGCTCAATATCTCTTTTTATTTGGAGATTTACATTTGGTGAGCTCTTTTTAACAAAAACAAAAATAAAGAGTGGGAAGATATATAGACACAAGTCTATGCATGTCTCAAGATCATCATAACCATTCACTAATCATTCATGACAAGTTTGAAAATCTATTTACAACAATCACATAGATTTCAAGATTTCTCCCACAATGATATGAGTGCAAAGAAACAAGCAATGCTTGAAAATGCACAAAGCCATTAGTACAAAGGTACAAAACAAAACAAGTTTTGAGACAAAAGCTCAACAATGTCAATCAAACTTTTTGATTTTCTAATTTTTATGTGATTTTTGGATTTTTGACACTAGAAGAAAAAGATTGATCAAAAACAACAAAAAAAATCAAAAGTATGCACAAGTAGACAAGCAAACAACCATCAGCAAAAAAACAACAAGCAAACAAATAAATATCGTCGCAAAGCATAGGAAGTATTAATGCATGGACATGTTGTAATGCTTATGCATGAGTACCCTTTTTCACCCACACGTCACTTGCGTTAAAGGTGATTTCCTTATAGGATTGGGTACGGGAGTTAGGGCTTTCAAACCTTCTGAGAAGCTTTCCAAGCAGTTGGTGAATGCACCAATTATCTTCATCACGTTCATCATTCCGGGATCACCATTTTGATCTCTAGATTGTTCACCTGCCCAATTTCTTCTATCATTTCTAGGTCCTCGTGACCTTTGAGGAGTTGCACTATTCTTTGCTCTTAACTTTTGGTAATTTGGTTGAGTATGCCCTTGAAGTCCGCAATGATGACACACATAAGTTGCTCTAGGACCTCTTTGTGGTCGTGGACGTGACTTGGCACGAGATTCAGACCTGCCCACATACTGATTGCGGGGATTCAACAACCGTTGGTTCTCCACATTTTTCTTCTCCTCCATCTTGAGCTTCTCAACAATAAGGTCAACTTCAACTGGATCTTTAGCCTTTACAAACTTCACTTCTTTAGTGACAGTTCCAGATGAGCTACTTCCTTTGGTATATCCCAATCCGGATTTGTCTGAAAAACTCTTTTGAGATGAAATAACATCATCTAGCTTCTTGATGGTGACCCTCTCTATTTTAGAATTTGCTTGCACAACCTCTTGCTCAAGAAATCTCACTTTTGTGTAAACTTCGGACAGTTCACCATTCAGTGTTTCTATCTCACATTTGGCCTCCCTATATCAGATTAGGAGACTTTTGTAATCCTCCTCTGCCTTCTTCATTTTTCTCACAGCAGCCTTGGCCACCCTTGTGTACTCACCCGACTTCTCCAGGAGTGAGTTATAATTCTCTCAAAGATTGGTTGTGCTTTCATCTTCTTCAACATCTGATTCTTCAACTATTCCAAGTAATTCTTCATCACTATGTTCTCCAAGATCTCGTACAAGCAGATTCAACTCGTTTGAAGACTCAACATGAGCAATAGTCATAAAAGCTGAGTAGTTCCCCTCTCCATCACAGCTTTCTTTAGATTCTGAGTCGGATGAATCCGAGTCACTCAATGTTGTGGCATACACTTTTCCTTTCGATTTCAAGTAATTCGGACATTCTTTCTCAAAGTGTCCATGCCCATTACATTCGAAACAAGTGACACCTTGTGTAGGTTGAGATTCTTTTCCATTTTTCTTTTTGAATTCCCTTTTCTCCCTTCCTGAACTTTAGAATTTTCCTTTATCACAAATTTGCCATTATTTTTGAATTTCAAGAATTTTCTGAAATTTTTAACAAGGTATGCAACATCTTTGTCAACCACATCTTCTCCGATGAGTCATGATTTTCCACCTTCTCATTAATGGTCTTAAGAGCAAGAGATTTACTCTTCCGTTGATTGGGAAGCGACATCTCATAAGTCTGAAGAGAACCAACCAGCTCCTGGACTTTGATGTCATCAAGGTCCTTGCTCTCTTCAATCGCTGTCACTTTAGCACGAAAACTTTCCGGCAAAGATCGAAGGATCTTCCTTACAATTTTAGATTCCTCCATTTTCTCTCCCAAATTGAACTTGCTGACAATTACTTCATTCAGCTTGCTATAGAAAGAGTCAAAGGACTCATCCTCACTCATTTTTAACTCCTCAAACCGAGTGGTTAACATCTGCAGCTTGGTGTCTTTTTCCTTCTTCGTACGTGGTCTCCAATATCTCCCATGCTTCTTTAGCAATGGTAATGTGAGAGATCCTGTGAAATTCATCTGGAGACACACCACAGAAAATAGCATTGAGTGCTTTACTATTAGCATTAGATGCAGCAAGTGCTGCCTTGTCCCATGTGGATTTGGCTACCTCAGGTCTGGTCCAACCAATCTCAACAACATCCCAAACTGATTCATCAATTGAGCAAAGAAATGCTCTCATACGAACCTTCCAAAAAGCATAATTACTACCATCAAAATATGGAGGTGCATTTAGGGATTGAGACCAATCCATCTCAAAAGGGAGTCAAGGATCACACAATGGTATTGAAACCAATAAAAGTATACCTGCTCTGATACCAAATGAAAGTTCAAATATGTATATAAACACCCTTGAACGTTTAGACCACCAAATTATAACTTAACCAATTCAAGTATTATGTCAAACAACTAGTGTGCGGAAAATTAACATAAGCTATAATATGGAATTGGAAAAACTAACTAAGCCAAATTAAAATCTCAACCCACAGCAGATAATAAAAGGTAAAGATAAAGAGGAAGGAAGATGCAAACACAAAGACAACACGCGATGTGTTATCAAAGAGGAAACCGAAACCCTCGACGTAAAACCTCTCCGCCGCCCTCCAAGCGGTAAACAATCTACTAGAAAATGTAGTTGGGATACATGGACAGCAATAGACCCTCCAAACATAATCTACCCAGTGCACCTAAGCCCTCCAAGTTTCTTGCTCCAACGAGGTTGCGCCGAACCTTTTTCTTTACTAGCTTCCCGAATTCCGTTACTAGACCGTAGCATCAACCAATGTAGATTGGTTTCTTCCTAACTGCTTCCCAAAAATCCAAACAGCCCTCTCACAGTGATGAATATGGTGAGAACAAGGTTTGGTAAAATGCCTCTCAAGGATTTGACAATGGAAAGAAAGAGAGTTGAGGAATTTGAAGAGACTCTAATGTATAGATTGTGGGTGAATCAATCTTGTTTTTCTTTAGGGTTTCTCTCTTAAAATTCTCTCCAGAAACTCTTTCATTTGTGGGTAAAAGGGGTATTTATACTGGAGTAAGAGAGGAATGTGAAACGTCAGGATTTACAAAACAGGGGTGGCTCGCAGCTTGACCTCGCGACTTGACTGAGTCGCGAGATAACCGTATAGCCAGTTGTCTTGTTTTGTCCTGTAATGCTCCAGCTAGCATGACTGTTCACCTTCTAGCATGCTTGGTACGTGTGCTACGTCTGGCGGCTTGCAGCCGCGAGTTACCCGCGAGGCCAAGCCGCGAGTCTCTATTTTCTTGCACATTCTTGAGCAAACTTCACTTTATCTCACTCACTACCCTTACAACAAGCCCACCTAAATACAAGGTTACTAAATGCTGAAATACAAGTAAATTTGGCACGGAATAAAGCCAATAAAATGGTTGATTAAATTCAACCTTACACTTTCCAATTTATTTAATGTATCTTTCTCTCATCTTTCTTTTCACAGTCACCAAAATTTAATGATTGGTGAATTAATGTCATCAAATATGGTTGCTAACAGCTTGAAGCAACAAATACCATGGCTTGGGATAGTATGTGATATTGCTTTAATGAGGATCTCTCTACCAACTATAGATAAAAAATTGTCTTTTTACCCTTGTAATTTTTTCCAAACCCTTTCTTTGATCTTCCTATTATCAAAGGAATCTTAAATATTTTTCATGTTGTTTCACTTCTTGAACCCATAGGTTGCTTCTGATTTATTCCTTTTATATCACTTCTTTGTGTTTTTAATTGAAAAACATGTTAGACTTCTCTCTAGTTATCTTTTGGCATATGTTTCTTTAGATTGTTTCAAATTGCCCAACATTCTTTCACAGCCTACAAAAGAGTAAATTGCTATTTGCAAATATAGAGTTATTCATCATATAATGTGATCCTATAAATTTTCCGCTTCATCTCCACATTTTAAGGAAGTCATGTAGCCATATGGAATACATTTTAGATACAAACAGAAGCCACACTTTAAATAAAAAATGCTACAAACACAATTTTTTTCACCAAGGTAAATTCTACTAAGATATCCTGAGATTTGGGTTATTGCCAACCAGGTCAAAAGCATTTCAAAACTGACTAATTTGGTCCCTAAAACCAACTTAGTCTCTAAATACTATTAGGAAAGTTAGTTATTTTTTCTCAACTGTTTTAGGGACTAAATTGGTTAGTTTTGAAAAGTTTTGAACGTAGTTAGCATTAGCTCAAATCTCAGGATATGTTAATAGAATTTACAATTTTCACAATATCTAAGATGGTGCATTGTGATTGCTGCAACATCACCTTCACATGAAATCACCACTAACATCACTTTTACCGTATAACAATCATAGCCTATCAACTAAATAGTTGTGAAAAAAATTGTAGAATATATATATATATATATATATAAATCTCGAGCATGCTATAGACACCTGAGCTTCCCACTTAATTAAAAAAAAAAAAAAAAAAAAAGTTCTTGCCTCTGGAGTGAGGAAAACATCATATGCACAATGGCACTAAGAAAGTTGGCGCTTGCTTCTAAAACGAGTTCGGTCCAATTCAGTCTAATTTAGTTTATGCCGATCCATTTCAGTCTACTTCAGTCCCTTTAGGTCCTATTTGATCCACTTGGTTCATTTTGGTCCACATTAGTCCACTTCCATCTATTACAGTCCATTGCGATCTACTTTGGTCCCTTCTGTCTATGTCAGTCTACTTTGGTCCATTTAGTCCACTTCAGTCTATTCAGTCTAATTCTACATATTATCATTCTTCCCATGTTCTGTACTCTTTTTTGTATTTTTGGTAAGCAAGCCCAACCAACCATACAATTGACATATAACAAAAATGCTATGGGTGAAAGCCCAAGAGTGGAAACTGTTCTGGTCCAATAGATTGCTTGGCCCATCAATGCACTAGCTGGGCTACAAACAAATGGGCCAAAACCACCTCTATTTCCAATCTTCTATTCTTCTTGTAAGTGGGTTTGAAGCCTACTACAAGTTTCATGAAATTTTTCCCTTGGACAGATTCTATAATTATGAGCCTATAACATATAAGTTGACACTGTAAGCTTTATATTTTATTGACTACTCATTCTAGCATTTCTTCTTCATATCTATCAAAGGTCTTTGCATCTTATGGAAGGTGTTCAATTTAAGATATTACCTTGAAAGATGAATGCTTTTTAGCATCCATCTTATGTAAGGTTTTGACAGATCGTATAATAATGAGTCTATGGCATATTTTGATACCATGCATCGTAAGCTTTATACTTTGATTGGCAACTCATTTCAGCATTTTTTTTCTCCACCTTTATCAAGGACTTAATTATTTTGCATGTTTTGGAAGGTTTTCAATTGGACATATTACCTTGAAAGATGAAGGACTAAACATCCCTTAGCACCCCAAAATTTTCACATATACAACTGTTTCCTATTCTCTAATCTATAGACTCCCTTTTCCAATCACCCAGCTCAAGAGTGCTTTTCCATGCATAAGAAGCATTGCCACTTAGTGTAGCTTCAAGGAATGTACAAGATGGAAAATACCTGAGTTTTACCTCTACAAAATGAGTATTGTATTAGTTTTATTCCTGGCTAATTAACAAAATAAAAGCTTTGATACCCCGAAATCCCATTCCTCTTTGCTACTTAATTTGATTAAGGTAAACTTTCCCATTTCAGCATGTGTATCTTTCTCTCATCTTAAAGCAACACAACATGTGTTGGAATAGCTTGTGCTACTTCTTTAAGGAAGATTTCTAGGGATTGATGATAAACTTTTTTTTTTCACCCTTGTAATTTTTTTTTTTCCATATGGTTTCCTTGATTTCCAAAAATATTTTCATTATCTTTTTATAAAAGAGGGAATATCTGTAACTTTTAATATTGTTTCACTTTCTGGACACCCCAAGTTAATTACTTTCTGTTTACCTCCTTCATATAATCATCTCAAATGTTTTTTTCGTATTCTTTCAAGATTTCTTGAATTATCCAACATTCTTCTACCATTGTCCAACAAAAGAGTAAATTGTTATATGCAAAGAAGAAATGTGTAATTTGTATAATACCATTGCCAAAATATTATTGTAGCTTCATCACTTTCACATAGTCCACTACTGACACCATTTATTGTTACCAGTAGCATTGTCTTTTATGGCTTTGGCAGTCAAAAATTCCTCCACACTAGTTACAACAAATTCCCCAGAAATAACCATTCAAGTTGAATGTGAAATACTGGAAAATTTGTAAGCAAAATGTCATAGCGGAATTTAACTTATGAAATATTGATTTTGCAGAGATTTGGGAAATAAATTTTAACACAAAAGATACTTTGCTTTGTTTTGTGATATAACACATTGGGAGAAGAGTGAGAAATCAAGCAAAATAAGCCATATTTCTTTTAATATTAGGATTTGATTTTTCACAAGGTATTTCAGGAAACCTACTTTACAAATGATGAAATATACAATTACTGATTCTACAGAGCTACTAATGCTATGTTATTAGCTGAGCATTTCGAACAAAGCCCTCTTGAGTCCTGACCTCCAACCCCAAGAAGATGAGAGGATTAATGGAATTGATCTAGCCACTGTCATAGATGCAGATAGTCTATGCCCCCATTGGAACAAAGAAATTAATAAGCCACTTAGAAAGCAAACAGTTTGCCAATTCTCCATGCAAAAAAATCAGCGTACCTCATTCTAAATTTGATAATGAATTGACATGGGAGCTTAGATAGACAGTAATATTTTATTGCCTAAGTGTGGCTTTTTATGATGAGCAATTTGATTAAAACATGTACGTTGTCGACTGTGAAAGATGAAAATCGTACACGATTATTGCACATCTATTGGACCTTAGCAACTATTAAAAATTATGCCACAGTAATCACTAGTTATAGGACTTAATGGCTATACCTTGCAACAGCATTGGTGATAAAAACCACAGATGCGATTGTTAGAGCGACCCTCACTAGTCACTACCCAGAAAGTATTATGTTTGGCTTGAAATAAGTTAATGAATTTAAATTTTAGACTAACTTCCTCATTTTCATTAAGAAAACTTTTCTTCATTTGAGACCAACTTCAATTGGATGTCAAATTCGTACTAAACCAAATGCATGAATGATAAAAAATTTTCACTAAAATGGCGTGAGATTGGTTCAATATATATATCCACATGAGTATTCCTTTTAAATTTGTCATTCAATTGCCAGGTACGTGCAAATTGGAAGGTTGCTTAAATTGATAATTTGTCCGCTCTTCATAAATAAAGGACCAAAAGAAAAAACACAGAGAAGTTGACAATGCTAATGTTGTGTTCCCCCCCTTTATTTATATATATATATAAAATAATATATTAAAAGCCAAAACTCAAAGAAAATCTAATTAAATTTCAATTGGATTCTCAATGTGTTAACAATGCTAATGTGCAATTGTGATTATTATTAATTTTCCTCATGCATATGCATAAGGTCACAAGTTAGAAATAATTTATTGTTGAAACTTTTCTTGGACTGGTTTCCTTCTCCAAGTTGTCCGAACATGAAATGCATACTGGTTCCTCTAGCCTTCAAGAAATTAATAACCAATTATAGTTATAAACAATTCGTCAAATATGGAACGAGAAAGAAACAAACATGTATGATTAAGAATAAATAAACACTTACCCGTTGATGGCCTGAGAACCATATTATAGGATACACTCATGATATTCTATCATAAACAATGATCTTTTCTTTGGACCATTAGAATCATTAACACAAAAATACTTGCGACCAAAAATCTCTCTTATAATTGGGTAACTCATAAAAAATATGAACATTTTCAAAAAAGAGGGGTACTCCATCACTATTTCTTTTGAACTCACAAAATTGTTATTCTTTTTCTTTTCTTTTTTGAGAGAGTACAAAATTTTTATTCTTATATTGGACTTGAAACCCTTGGCCTTGGGTTTATATAGGCATAATAAATATATAAATGCTTTCTACACAGTATTTGTTTGTAAATATTAAGAAATATCTTCTTCATCATCATTAATTAATACAGGATATGTTCAATTCTACCTATTATCATTCGGAATACCCATATTTTGTAACTTTCTTTTTTTTCTTTTTTCTTTTTTTGGTAAGCAAGCCCAACCAACTATGCAACAACTAATAAACATTTGTGTTTGCATTAATTCTTGACATTTTACAAAGATATCGCTAAGATTATTTGTTAAAATTAGTTTTTTTTTTTTTTTTTTTGAGAAGAAAAAATTAGTTTGCTAAAATTAGTTGATACACATAATTATTACTATTACATTTTGCAAATGCTCACAAATGTTTTTACTTGAGCATATGTAAAAGGCAAGTAATCTTGATTCCTTTCTAGATAAGGCCTTCTTGATATTCCATGGAGATATTGCAAAGATCACCTACTAAAATTTGTTAGGATTCATAATTATGAACAAATTTTGGAAATGCTGACAAATTTGTTCTTTCTTAAGCATACGTAGAATACACGTAAACTTGATTTCTTTTTAGATAAGACCCTGCATAAGGTTTATCAAATAAATGCATTCCTTTAAAGACTTTCCTTAAAAACACTAATAATTTTTTTGTTTTTGGAAATATTATTTTATTCTTTATTTTTGGATGGTGAGCCTATGTGTTAACGTAATGAGTAACATATGGCAAAGAAAAGCTAGAAGCCTAGAAGTAAAAGCCAAGGAATGAAAACTATTTTGGTCCGATGGGTTGCTTAGCCCATCAATGCACTCGCTAGGCTAGATACAAATGGGCTAAAACAACCCCCATAAGCCTCTTAAGTAATCTCAAACAAGCTATATACACCTAAGCTTTCCACTATAATAAAATAAAGCCTTTAGCCAATTCCTAGGTGGCCTCCAAAGAACTAATTAAAATTCATGATAAGATGCTGGAGTTCTTGCATGTGGAGTGAGGAAACCATCATATGCACAATGGCACTAAGAGCATCCACAGCAGTGGAATTAAAATTTTAGTTATTTAGCTCCATCAAAAGTTACTTTATCTATTTTACCTACACATATGATGCAGCAGTTGATCTATTTTAGCTTTCAACACAATAAAATAATATAAACATCACAATAAAATAATATATCTACTACAATAAAATAATATATTCACTACACACAACCATCACAGCCACACACACAACCACAACCACCACCACCACCACCACAGCTCACTATAAAGAAAAAAAAATCAATCAAGCCCACACCCACCAGACCTACTAGGCAACACCCACACCCACCACCACGAAACCCAACCGAGCCACCACCACGAACACACCAATCTACCCATAAACCCACCCACAACCCAGCCACCCACCGATGTCGATCTACCCACACAACCACAACCACTGACGCTGATCTACTCCATTCCTCACTAGGTAATATATCCACTGATGTCGACAAACCCAGCCACCCACCAACGCCGATATACCCACACAACATGGGTCTATGGCATAGCCGGTGGTGTGGGTCGGTAACCTGGGGGTGGGCTAGCAGCGATGAGAGGAAGTTGAGAGAAAGCTGAGAGAGTTGAGAGAGAGAGGTGAGAGTTGAGAGTTCTGAACGAAAAAGGAATAACAAATAAATAATATTTTAATAGGAAGTGAGAATAAAAAACTATTTTATTTTTTAGCTCTCAACTACAGTGCACACCTATCTATAGATGTGCACTGTAGCAATGAAACTAAAAAAAAAATAACTATAGCTCCACTGCTGTATGGTTATTTTTGTGTTTTGGTGGAGCTAAAATAGCTATATAGCCTTTTAACTCCACTGCTACAAGTGCTTTAAGTAAAGCCCACAAATATATACAATTAGAAAACACTTTAACATTTAAGAAAGTTGGTGCTTGCTTCTATAGTAGAGAGATTATCTGTCTGGAATGCAATCTATTTAGTCCATTTCAGTCTACTTTAGATTATTCAGTCCAATTTGGTTCACTTTGATCTATGTTGGTCCAATTTGGTCCATTTTGGACTATTCGGTCCATTTCTGTCCATTTTGGACAATTCGGTCCATTCAATCAATTTCGGTCCATTTCGGTCTATTTCTATCTACGTCAGTCTATTTAGGTCCATTCAGTCCGTTTTGATTCACTTCAATCCAATTCAATCCACTTCTGTTCATTTTGGTCCACGTTGTCCATTTCAGTCCAAATCTCCACTTTGGTCCATTCAGTTCAATCCGCTCCACTTCGGTTCATTTCAGTCCAATTCAGTTTACTCCGGTTCATTTTGGTCCACTTCAGTCTATTTGGTCCATTTTGGTCTAATTTTGTCTATTTCGGTCCAGATAAGAGTTTCATGGAATACAAAACGGTCATCCAATAATCACGAGTATATGAGATCCTTTGATTGGCAACTCCTCGCTCAAGGATTTCTTTTTCACATCTATTAGAGCACTTACTTTTTCATCTTGTGGAAGGTTAATAATTGGAGACATTAGGTCTAAAGATGAAGGCTTCAACATCCATGTATTGCCTCATATATTTCACACTACACCCTTTGCATATTCTCCATCTACTACCTTTTTCAATTACCCAACGTGTATCGAGCTGCTTTTTCGATGTGTAAGAAGCATCACCACGTATATGGTAAAAAGTAAATAATAAGCATTAGTCTTCAATCTTGTTTGACTAACAAATTAAAAGCATCGGCATTCCAAAACCCCATTCCTCTTTGTTGCTTTCATTCGCATAGCCACTCCAAAATTCATAATGTGATCTTATGAATTTTCCTCTTCATCTTCACATTTTAAGGAAGTCGTGAAGCCATATGGAACACAATTCTACAGACACAGCCTTTTTCACAATATTTAAGGTTGTGGATTGTGATTAATGCAACATCACTTTCATATGATATCACTACTAAAATTACTTTTATTGTATACCAATCACAGCCTGTCAACTCAACAATTGTGACAAAAAAAAAGTGTTGAATTTGTTATATATGTAGAGACTTACTAGTATAAGACCTGTCTCTAGACAGGCTATATATACCTGAGCTTTCCACTAAAAAAGAAACAATAAAAATAATAATAATAATTCCTTCTGGTCAGTTCCTAGATGTCCTTTAAAGAACAAATCAAAATTCATGATAAGATGCTGCAGTTCTTGCTTGTGGAGTGAAGAAAATATCATATGCACAACGCTGCAAATGTATAATCGGTTAGAAAACCACCTTAGCATTTAAGAAAGTTGGTGCTTGCTTTTAAAGTATAGTTTATCTGTCTGGAATGCAGCCAAGTTAATGAAATGTCAAAAACTTGCTTCACTGACAATGAAATGTACAAGGTCACCTTAAATTTCACAAAAGAAGTCAATATGCAATTACTGGTTATTAATAACTCTATCCAGTCACTGAAGTTAACTTGGATTCACTGATAATACAACTCAGCTCAATTCTTGCGTTTGAATGTGAGGCTCGAATTGATGTACTGTACAAGAACCATCTCAACCTTATGCTTCCGATAGATCTACATTCTCAGTAACAGGAATTGTTGATTCAGGAGATGGCTCTTGGATACCTTCGGTATCAGATGGTTGAGATCCATGCTTTGCAGCAGCCTGCAAAACCCGGTTTTGAACATCTAAGGATGAAGGGGATGTTGGTAGTCCAATGCGGTTTGTTTCCAATTTTCCAGCAGCCCATGAAAATGCCTGAGCTCCAACTCTGACAGGAGCAAGCAGCAGCCTTCAAGAAAAATAAGATCTTAGTGTTAGAAAATTATTCAGTCAGATGATTTTTCTTGATAAAACATACTGACAGTAAACATGTGCCGCAAGGCATGACCCTGGAAATAATTAAAAAAAAAACATATTATGTGGTTAGACCACTAGCATTTTGAGAGCTGCATTTCTCTATTTTATTTTCCTCACACCATTTTCAGCAGAATCTTACTAAGGAGCTCATTTTGCGAGAGCAAGCTTGAACAAGCACTAGGCAAAAGGAATAACATTGCCCCAACAAATAAATATTTGAAATCTAAGACTTATTCACGCTGGTCCAAGCACAAACAAATTTAGTAACATATCATAAAACTTACATGCAAGAATATCAATATGCCTTTTCTATCAGCAATGTAGCTTGCTTGGAAAAATTTTGAACAGTCACCATCAAAAAGAAAGTTTGCAATGTTATGAAGTTACACTAATCCATTACATAATCGAGCTTTCACTTGATTTTAATTCTTAATATTATATAAATTATTACAAATCCTAAAAATAGAATGAGAAAAAATAAATTATGATTCTGACATTAATTCAGAATTCCATTCATTAGTGAATAGATAGGATTACTGTTGAGTCCAATCCCAATTTTCAGTGTACCAAGGCAAACTTCTGGCATACATCAAATCCTAAGTCGTGTCTATGTAAATTACAACAGTAAGCACAAAAGATAGCATTAAATAATACACATTAAACATTCATAGATCCAGACTGCCTAATTAACAGCAGAATAATCTGAATCTGAAAACCAAAATTTGGGTTTTAACATAATATTAAGAAACATCCATCCCTCATCAATAAAACAGTCCAAGAAGGAACAAGAGATCCATATGTAAGATTTTCACCACCTTGTGATTGATTCTATAAATAACTATGATTCATCTAAATATACATAAAAACAGGATATCAAATAAAAAGGAATTAATCAGTCTCTCTGCTATCAAGATAACATGATCTTATCAAGCATTATGAAGTAGGATTTACCTCACATCTTGCTTAAAATCTTCAGGGCCCTCATAAGAAGCAACCCGCCGAAAGATGGTCTGGTAGAGTTGCAATAAACCCATCAATAAGGAAAGAAAAAACCACAATGCACAAGGTTTAGGAAACTTAACAGAATTTTAAAAATATTCTTGTGTGTGTATATATATATATCAGACAAATAAGCACCCAGAATCTGAGCCTACCCCACAAAACACTAACAATGGACATTTATTACATTCAAGCTGAAGCAGGATCCATGAAAAGATGTGCTCAATGGCGATTTATGAATTATTGACCCTCCTAGTATAAGCAAAAATGGACCATGATATAACTAGAAGAGCTTCCTCATATTACTATGTATGCAACAAATAACTCAACAATGTCTGTAGATAGGAAGAAAACAAAAAACACTTTAGCCATTGATATGGGCATGCACAACAATACATACATACATTTTTAAACAAGATTTTCAAAATGTTTCATAATTTTTCCAACCTTAATTTGGAAAACAAATTTATATAAACATTCATATGGAGAAGAGAAATAAGCACCTGACCCAGGCCAACAATGCCTATAAGTTGTAGTGTCTTCTCCCACTCTGAGGCAAAGTTAACTTTGGTTAGTAGGAAAAGAAAGGTAAACCAAAAAAAGTATATCAGAGAAAGATTTGAAGATCATCTTAATAGAACCAAGTTCCCTAACAAGAAGTCAAGGTCAAGTTGAAGAAGAATGATATAGATAAGTGTTAAATTACCGATTGTCCTAAAAGTTTAAGCTATTGGGATATGATAAATTTAATCATTTAACCACATAATTCTAACACTCTCCCTCACATGTGGGCCAAAACTACCTTTTAATAGGTGAGGCCAAACATGTAATAATTTAAATAGAAGGTAGAGTGCAGGAGACACGAACTGAACTTAGGATCTCATACTCTGATATCATGTTAAATTACCGATTGTCTCAAAAGCTTAAACTATTGAGATATAGTAAATTTAATCATTTAACCACATACTTCTAACAATGAGCATCAAGAATACACTATCAACTAAGCTTCTTTTAATTTCTTTCTTTCTTTTTTAGGCTAGTATCAAGCACTCAAGCTACAAAAATTCCAGTTGGAACTAGGTAATTATCTAAACAGAAGCCACTCCTTAAGTCAAGTAAAAGAAAGGACAAGCATCCCAAACAAATGATTGCCAATAACCACCAATAATTATTCAACAAATTCCACAAGTACTATCACTATGAGCATGGTTAGGGGAAAAATATTAAGGAAAATTTTTTTTTGAAAATGATCGATTAATATTTATTTATTTTTGATAAGTATGATCAATTAATAATTTGATTAGTTCATGAGACCTATACACATTTACAGAAGGCTATCTACCATAGTCTGGGACCAATAAACATTCAAAACCCACTTACCCAATAGACGTAACTACCTTGGCTCTTACATTTTGATTTGTTGGATGAAACCACAAGAAGCATTAACTCAAGAAATGTCAAAACATGTATGCCAAATATTACTACTTATGTACAAACCATAGACTCAGTAAAGCATATCACATATAAATTGTTATTAAATTGTAAGTTTCATGAAAAAAATGTACACACCTAGTGTTGCATAAAGTGCCACAATGGAACCCTGTAAACACAAAGTCGTCACATTGGTTAGTGAAAGATGAACTTGAAGAATTCACGTAATCAATTTCACATGAAACCCATCATTTTTTTAAAGTAAAAGATTTATTCCATTACCCAGCAAAAAAAGGAAAAAAAAAAGATTTATTCCATTGAAACTAACTCATGAGCGATACAAAGCACAAGAGAGCCTAGAGAATTGTAATTATAGAATTCCAAGCAAAAGAAATCGAATTAGAAAACTTTGTAAGATTCCCACTGTCACTAATACGCAGGATAGATGATCATCCACAGAACGTTTACTAAAACAACCCTGCCAAACAACCAGCAATTCAAGCACTCTAGACAGCATCACCCAATGTACTCCAAAGATACCAAAAACATAGCCCCACAATGCATAGGCCAAAAATCTCATTGAAGTAACAAATGATCCACCAACTCCCCACTACTTCTACACATACAAAACCAATTACAATTGTGAATCCTCTCTTTATAAGATTATTATTCATCAAAATCTTCTCCCAATTTGCTGTCCACTGAAAGCTACTCACCATGGGGCTTTGGCATGCTAAATTTCTCTCCATAAAAAAGATTATCTTCCTTGGGACATGCAACACTCCATGGTAAGAACAAACATCGAACACCCCAATTCCTCTCAAATTCCATCCCAATCTATCTGGACCCAAACTCCTAGGCAAACATGAGTAGAGTAAACCAAGCATGGATGCAACACCATCCAATTCCCAATCATTAAATTGTTGATCCACTGAACATCCCAGTGGCTCTCCCAGCCTTTGGCACTACAAACCAAGTATGAAGATACTAAAGCATTCTAGTCAGGTGCCAATGTGTACAGAAGCGGATACTTTTCTATCAGAGGTTGATCCCCACACCACCTATCATCCTAAAAACGCATTTGTTCAACATTTTCCGCTTCAAAGCACATGTGGTAAGCAAATCTGTCCCACCCTACCTAATTATCTTCCATAAGCTACACTCCTGTGTTCTTCACTTTGGTTTCATTGTCCAACCTCCCCCATCCACCCCATATGTTGAAACCATAACCTATCTCCACAACTAAGTCTCTTCCTCCACAAACCTCCAAAGCCACTTCCTTAACAATAAAGACACCTAATTTATGCACCCCCAAACCACCACTTGCAATTGGGAAACCCACTGCATTCCAATCCACCAAGTGAAACTTGAACTCATCCCTTGATCCACTCCATAAAATATGCCAATGCAACTACTCTAATTGATTTGACACATGAGACAGGAAAGTAATCATTGAGAGACAGTAAGTCGGAATCTAAACAATGATTGTTCAATTATTAACAAAAGAACTCATTTGCATTGGTCATTTAGTCTTAGCTGATCGTAGAATATTCCATTTAATCTTAATCTATCACACAACAAATCTTCCATAAATGTAAACCTAAAATCAACCAAAGAATATCTGGACAACAGAAACACATGATAGATCATATCCTCAAGTTAACTTTTTTCATTAGGTGGATCATGGATAGAGCTTGTTAAAGATGAGTCCCAGCTCATCTACATGCACGAGAGGTGGAGGCCGCATGCTTTGAAAAAAAAAAAAAAAAAGCAATTTACTGATCATGTTCAATTTATCCCTTTGGATTTAGGAGATAATTCTAAAGGTAACTTCTATTGGAAGAATAAGACACCTAAAATGGAATTTAATTGCAATTAACCAATAACTAAGCCACCATACACAAGACCAGAATTTTACCACACCAAACCCAAGAACTTGCACTGGAGAAGGACGGATTTCCTCCAGGATTGCCTCAGCTTCCTGAAATGACCCAAGTATGCATTAGTATAAAGTTTTTTTTTTTTTTTTAATAGAGAGAGAGAGAGAGGAAACTGTAAACAACAAGCACTGTTAAATGTTAATAATATAGATGTGTCAAACAGAAGAAAATGAATTGGAACTTTAAAAGAACCTATCAAAAAAAAAAAAAAAAAAGAATTACAACTTTAAAAGAATATGAAATAATTAAATCCTACAAAAGCAACATATTGACAGGTAATGCAGTTTGAAAACTAGTCTACAGGGGCAACAACCTGCCCCTCCTTAACATTTGACGACATGCAAAACACAGCCACTTCTCAAAAACTATAATGAATTTTAAACTGAGTCTTCCAGAAAATTATAGGAAGCAAATAAAATATTTCATTTATCTCTTCTACCCATATTTTCATATCAGTTTGATATCTGGAACACACTAGTTTTCAACATTACATTACCCAGGATAACATCTTTGATGCTTCTTTTGCTGTATAGCCACTCTGCCTATAATATAATTA
This sequence comes from Quercus lobata, assembly GCF_001633185.2. Lineage (NCBI taxonomy): Eukaryota > Viridiplantae > Streptophyta > Magnoliopsida > Fagales > Fagaceae > Quercus > Quercus lobata. The sequence goes on from NC_044913.1 coordinate 57,535,202, forward strand.
CTCTAATAGCAACTGCTTAGTAGCCGTGTAATTTTGGATCTAGATTCAAAGACTCACAATCAAATTTAGTTATAAATCAGGAAAACAATTTACACTGATCAGATAGCCTTCTTAAGGCACTGCATACACCTCTCAGTATTCGTTGGAGAGATTAACCCCACCAAATATTGTATGGATTTAACTTTCATTCATTTCAAATTCCCTCAAACTTGAGTGCATATAGGAGTAAAAGGTTAAGTCATATCAAGAACAACAAAGAAATTGTTGTAGTCTGAATTTATCACTTCTGAGAATCCCTCATGTTTCTAAGAGTTCATTAATCCCCACACCTTATTTATGCCAATTGATAGCCTCACATCAGTCACATTACTCAGTATAAAGCATTACTTCTTTTATTTTTCTTTTTTTGATCGGCAGTATAAAGCATTACTTATGAACAATGTATGGAGCCTATCAGATATAAATAAGGTAGTTTAGGGGTGTCAAATATTATAAAGCATTAAAATAAAATTATCCAACCTATGTTTTTCATTAACTTGGTTTTTCCCCCTTTATTTTCCAAAATTTATACTAGCTGACCAATGGCACTCCAGTAGATAAAAAATTTATCAGTACCAGATTTCATCTATCAAATGTGAATATCGGTTGATCCTGGGATTCTAGCCATAATATAGAAATTCCAATCAAATAAAAGGACTCACAGAAGGCACAGTGCCTAGGATTTGAATCTTTATACTTTACATATTGACATAGGAAAAAAGGCACTCAACAGGATATTATATCTCTCAAGGAATTTACTATAGGTTAAGAAAGTAAGCAGCAGGAGTGAAAGAAACACCTCATTGAGTACAGCAAGTGTCGTCTCTGGTTTGAGATCCTTAACACGGAGACCCTGCTTTACCCAAGATTGAAAGCCACCTTGGACCAAGTATGGTTTCTGTCATGTAAAGCAGCAACCAAATCATTAGTATACAGTACGATTATTAGCAATTTTCAAAGACCAATGAGTTAATTTCCTACAGCATAAGTTTCTTTAATGATTCAGGTACTACCAATTTTAGTTAAAATGATTTCCCACACAGCAGGAGTATTTGACCATTTTAGGACAAATGAATTGAAGCTTCATCTTGCATTTAAGTTTCTTGAAATATAGTTTCTTGTTCTTCTTTTTTTCTTTTTTTGATAAGTAAGATTTTTTTTTTCTTAAAAAGACTACTTTCTACAATAAGCACACAGCCAAAAGAAAACAAAAAAAAAAAAAAATGTGCAATAAGAAAGAGGCTCTATAAACATGGGAATGGAGTCACTAGATGTAATTCCCATGTATTGGACCAATGAAACAAAGAGACTACAAATAAGGCCAAATGCTGGTCCTCCAAATCCTCAAACATACGTCTGCTATGCTCCCTCTAAATAATCCACATCAAACATAATGGGACCAAATTCCAAATACCCGAAGAATGCTTACCGAACCAATTCCTCCACCCAAACTAAAGGTCAATCACTCTCCCAGCCTCCCAAGTAAAACCCAAGAGATCCCAAATGACCTAAAAGCAAAGCTCCATAATTGATAGGCTACCCTGCAATGGAACAAAAGGTGATCCCTTGCCTCCCAACTACTTCAGCACACACAACACCAATCCACTGAGGTATAAACTCTCCTCCTAAGGTCATCAACAGTGAGAATCTTCCCTACTCCGCCATCCAGACAAAGAAATAAATTCATCTAGGAGCCATAACACTCCAATTTTCAAGAGACACTGAAGGAAGTAGATCCACCAAAACATAGTAATAAGAACATATATAAAACCCACCATTGCTCTTCAATCTCCACCTCACCCAGTTTCTGCCTTCATTAGGAGAAATATGAGAGTCCAAAAGATGAGTAAAAGCAGCCACCAACTCCAACTCCCAGGAGGTGGGGGAATTTAATTTTCTTGATGAAATAACTCTTTCATTCTTCTTTTCTTTTTACTTGGCTACTTTGATATATTCGAATACTGGAAAATTTAGAAATACTTTTGTTCAAGTAGAATCTTGAAAAGTTTAGAACACTTGCCTTAATCCCAAGATTTCTCAAGGACCTTGCAATGCCTTTGGAGCGAGTACCATCAGCATCAATGACTATGACCTTGGACCTGTCCTACAGGTAGTAGAAAAACAAAATTTTGAGATATCATTCCTCAAGCCAGATCTTAACAGGGCAAATCACAAGAAAGTGCGCGATAAAGGAACCTTATGGCACCATAATAAATCTATATTCTCAACACCATCCATTAGATTCAGTTGTTGGATAAATTACTAGGGGGATTTTTCACACATTTAAAGCATCTTATGGTTATCACTTTGTTCATCTGCATCTTTCTTTCATATTCATCATTGCACCTCCTTAGATTGTTTATAATGAGGGGAAAAAGGCAAGGAAAACATTGATTAATAATTCAGAGCCTAGAGAACCACATGGTAGTTTGAGGTTATAGAGAAGTAAAGATTTGTAATTACTTTATGGTGTCCATAGTGACCAAACCATGGGGATAAAGCACAAAGTTTTTATAGGTCCAAGTCCAAAATGTTATTATGCACTTTTTATTAGGCTTCCCTTTAAAAGTATTAAATCCCACAGTGTTAAGCTATTGAAAAATATCAAGGCGGCATACCTGAACAATCTTCAAATTTCGAATGACAGCAGCAATTAAGGTGTCATCCAGTTCTCTTCCACTCTTTAATAACTTCCTTACAGAGTCATCAACCTGAAATTAACTAACAGTAAGTAACCTACCAGCTCAGCAGCAAAGGGAGTGAAAAGCTGCTGAAATCAAAATATTTGTTTTCATTTAGCCTGTCATTAGTAGCAGCAACACAAAGGTACTGGAATTTCAGTCTTCCTCATCACAAATAAAAAATTTCTTGATACGTCTTCGAAAAAACATTTTGAACCAACCTCAGGAAGAGCTACACTAGCATAACGAAACCGAGCTGCACGTCGAAGATCAGGTATACCATCTCGTTCTCTTAGAACCTTCAACCAAGAAAAATCCCAGCACAAAAGATCAGCAGGAAATTCAACATTCAGAAACTCATAGAAGAAATTTTCTTAACCCTAGGATGTGGAAAGATCTTCCTTTCATTATACTGAAAGAGCTAAAAAGGAACCATGAGTCTCTAACAGCAGACCTAGCGGGGGATAAAAATGAATTTTAACATGTTTTGAGAAGTAAGTGAATCTGATTGATTATTAGCCTGTTTGATGGAGAACCGTGAGTCCTAAAAAATAAAAGGCCAGAACAAATTACAGTCTCTTGCCTCAGGCCGGACATCAATGAGTACAGCATTCTCCTTCCCAGTCAAGACCTCCAAAGTTACTTTAGGAGATAAATCTCCTGAGTAACCACTGTATGTCCACACCCAATAAAAAACCCTGCACATATCTGATAAAAAGTATGAATTTCCCATGCAAGAGATTAAGCTATTCTCCTAGTGTAAATAAATAAAGAAATCTTTTGAGCACAAAAGAATAGTCATACCATAAAGTGGTTGAGGTGCCAAGTAAAAGAACAAATGGAACAATTGGATCCGAAGGATCCAAACCTAAATTTTTCTCCAGCCCCTCAATAGCAATATAAACCTGTTCACAGTAGATAAATTCAGCATGTGATGTATGAACACTATACTGATATCAAAACAACTTTGATCATTTTTTTTAAAATAAAATTATTAGGATGTCTAGAGCAAAAGTTATGACTGATGCCCTGCCCACCAGAAATCAACCAGATAATCCAAACCATTTGGAACTTTTTTGGAAATCATTCTCTATTATTTAAACTAACATAGGCCATATGGCAATTTTCCATTGAATCTGAATTATAGGAAAAATGAGCATCTCACAATATAAAAAATTGAATTATCCAAAAAATTAAGCTATGAAATGAAAGTGAAAAACAATGTATGAGAATACCTGTTGAAAAGCCGTCCTGACTGGCCTCAAGAGTTCTATTGCTCTCTCTTCAGACAAATTCAGAGTATCCCTAATGTTTGGAGGAAGCATCTCCTTAGCAGACCCATAAGAATAAACGATAAAGGAAGTCCCATTTGTCAAAGAATCCTCCACTGCCACAATTGTACGCCTCAATACATCAACAGCAACAACAGATGCTTTACTTGCAGCTTCCTTCAAGTCACTTGAAAAGCTTGTTAATCTATTACCAGCCAATTCTCTGCCTTGATCAGCAGTTGAAAAAACTCCACTAATGGCATTATCCACTGCAGCAGTAGACCTTTTAGTGATAGATGTGATTGATGAAGTAATTGCATCTAGAGAGCTTTTCACAACATTTTCTCCCTTATTTACTGAAACACTTAAGGACTTATTAACACCAGCCAGGAAATCATCAATACTTGTTTTCGAATTTAACAATGTATCGTTATTCATGTCTAGAGAGTCAGATACAGAGGTTGAATACTCTGGTGTCATTTCAGTAGTTGATATGGTTTCAGGTTCTACAGGTCCCAGTAAAATGTTTGAATTTTGAGGTGACTGCTCCATCAAGTCCATGAATTCCTCTTCCACTGCAGCTGTGCTAGAATTCTCTATATAATTCACTTCAACCCTTCCTAAGAGGCATCGCTCATTTATTGTTCCAATTGAAGAACTCCAGACGTTTGAAATCTTGCATCCCAAATAATCTGATTTTGTAAGGCAGGAGTGACTGTTAGAGTAGAAAGACTTTATAGCTTGTGTTTTAAAGATTTCTCCACGGGATTGATTTCCATTTGGCAAGCCTAAGAAAACACTGTCTTCCACAATACATCTGAGCTCAAAGTCCTTCTGGAGTGGAGACAACGATCGCAGTCCATGTAATGAAATCTGCATAATCCATTGTTTTAAAAGTATATCAATAAAGAAGATTACACAAAAATGCATCACATAACATCATGCAAGGCTGATTTATACGTGCTTGGCCTTGGAAGTCAATGAAGCTAAGAGTGCCTTCATTTGCTTCTCAAGAGCAGAAAAATTCTATTTGTTTTGAATCCTCTAACCAATTTTTTTTTTCTTTCTTGAACTTTCAGATGAAAGATACAGAATATTTACATATGCACATTTTAGCTCTATTAGCTCACGGTATAAAGAAAGCTGGTTCAAAATTTTCAATATGTAAACATAAAGTATCAAGAAAACATAAGTTGACCCACTCATTTGATCCAAATTTCCAATTCATAAACTTCTTGTCAGCAGTCAAATTTTAAAATCTATGTACATCATTATCCTCAATTTCACTCCAACTCCAATGCTATTATAGTCTCAATTTGTTGGATTAAAATTAGTTTCAAGGAAATCTTCTGACGCATCAACCGTTCATTTTTGCATCTCTACACATGCCAGACATATAATAGTAGACATATCAAACATGAGATATATATATATATATATATATATATTCCTGATAGTAGAAGACATGTCCAACACATACCATCTGAAACAATATAACAAATGGTGCTTTTTAATAGTAGAAAATTCTGCCACATTAAAATCTCTCACTAATACAGTAACAATATGAAGATGGTAAAACCATCCATTTGACCAAAGTATATTTAACGTTCAATTATATCGGATGAAGGAAAGGGCACCCAATTTCACTTGTACAGAAGTTAAAACTCTAACAACTTGGATGATTACTATTTATGTGTGTGTGTGTGTGTAAGATAAGCAAAGTACTTACATAGTTCAAACTTCATAAAATCAATAAAAACAAAGATATTAATGACATTGATTGTAAATATTTTTACATAATAGCTAGTCGTTTATATTCAATAAATAAAGTCTCACCTGAGAAAGAGAAGCACAGTTTGAGGTGGCCGAGCAAACAGGCAACATTGTCACATCAACTTGAAATCAATACCGAAAAATTTTCACCAAGCTCTCATCTTTCTGCTTAAAACAACACAAATATACACAAAGATCACCAACAAAGAACATCAAACTCAAAATTGACTAAATACAATCACTTAGAACTAAAATCAAAATGACCCATCTTAGTTTAACACCTTAAAGCTTAATTCTTGGACTGGGTTTCTTATAATTCAATCTACAGTGACAGCCAAACAGACAAATAGTGATGAAAGTTGAAGAATTTTATAGAAAAAATGGGTCTGAAACTTGTTCTTACTTGGAAGTACAGTGATCTGGAAAAAATGGGTTTCAATGTTTTTTTGTCAGACACAACTGTCCAATGAAAGATATACTAGTGGATATGAGTATGACGAGGAAAATCGTGTGGCTTGACTAGGCCGTTAGCTTTAATCTTCCATGGCTACTCTTTGCCTCTCGTTTTATTCTTGTGGGGACAGTTCTTTTGTATTTGATTATCTTTTGGAGGTTTTCAAACGGGGCCTTAAAAAATTTTGGGAAATTATCTAAAAGGCACAAATTTATTATATACCATATTTTAAATTATAGTGTAGAATTTTAATTTTTTTCAATTAAAGTCCAGAATTAAGCAATCGTTTATGTTTCACCTTCTATCAAAAAAAAAATTATGTTTCACCTAGGCAAAGATTTTTCTTTAGAAACAGAGTTTTATCTCCCTACACTCTTTGTTACATACCAAATTAATTTATGAGTAAACTCCAGGTAAAATACAAATTCATTTTTAATATTTTTCGGGTTTTTTCTTATCCATTACGATCTAGAATGACAAATGTTAACAAAGCTTCAAATTGAAATGATTTCATAAGTTTGAGACTTTAATTGACAAAGTTAAAATTTATGAATTTAATATTAAATATGGTATAAATTTTAGCTATTCTTATATAATTTCCCTTAAAGTTTTTGTATTCTAATTCATTTCTCCACAATTCTTGTATTTTAAATATAACATAGAATTTGTTTTACAGTGGTAAATAAACAAAGTTCTTTATGGGTAGCTTGAACTCCCGCTCAACTCAAGAAAAAACTTCTTTATGGTCATTTATTTAGTAAAAGTCAATATCAAGCTTATGTTTAGGAGAAAATATATTATGAAGTAGTCTCAAAATAATTTTTCTCAATTTAGATTGACTATTAAAAAATCCAAATTCAAACATAATAATATATTTATGAACAAACTTTCTCTACGCACCTGTGGAATCCACATACTAATCTATATATCCAATAAAATATTATTGAGTGGTATAACAAAAATTTGTGAAATATATATATAATTCTTGAATTTAAATTTAATTGTGGTTGAAGAAAGATAACATTATTGCATAAAAAAATCCACTGCAAGGCAAGCTCATATTTTTTTCAATTGTCATTGGTGGTCACTAGGTGGTGAGGTTATATGGTGGTAAGTGGGGGAGGGGAGAAGAAGAAAGAGAGGATGAAATGATAATATCTTTAATTGTATTTCATTAGATTTTAATCTAAAAATAAATATTTTATTAAAAATAGGTCATATGCATGTCACGTGGTGAGCTTCCATCCATCACACATTTCTCAGACCTTTTACGAGTCAATAAAACTAATCGATGGTATAGTGGTCCCTTGAAGACTTTTTTTTTTTTTTTTTTTTTTTGTGTTGCATTTTGTTGACCACATAATTAAATTTAATTGAGTAATCTAAAGAAACACATATGGAACTTATTTAGAGTCTACAACCTTGATGAGAAATGATCTCAAGAACCACCAAGGGGAAGGTTTTAATGTTCAAGCCTTCAAGGGACTATGTTCACTACAACCACTAAAGTCATTTTAAAAACTTCGAAGGATTTATCTATCCTTCAATATCACCATTAACACTCCTACCCTACACCAATGTTGATTGGATAAGAGACCCTACAGACCGACGTTCAACTATTGGACTTTGCTTTATGTTTGGGGATTTCCTTATCCATTGGTGCAACAAATCAGGATACTGTGGTTCATTCCAACACATAAGTTTAGTATATCTATTGTGACAATCGGAGAGCAATCCAAATTGCACAACGATGTTATTCGTGAATGTATCGAGCACATTAGAATTACCTTCGCTTTGTTCATCACCACCTTACACTTATTTCTTCCCATTTTCAATTGGCTAACATCCTCACGAAGCCACTTCTATTAGGACACTTTAGTGATTTTGTATCCAAACTCAAGTCAATCTCTTAACAATCTACCATAAGTTTAGAGACACAAAAATTTTTACAATTGTGAAGATGACAAGTTGTTATTGGAAGATAAAAAAGCAATGTCAGTAGTAAATCTAGTTAAAAAGTGAAAACTAATAAAAGTTTGTTAACTCAATTATTGTGAAAATTATAATATATAGTATTACACATCAAACTAACATGACGAGGGGCTATTAGAATACGAGCTCAAGACCCCAAGGCCTGGACTATTGCTTGGGTACTATTGTATTGTTATTGTACTGTGATACTGTTTATCCTATTTTGTATGTCTATATAAAGGCATCATCATATGTAGAATTCTACAGAATCTATACACATTTTTTTTATTTTTTTGAGAAACAGAATCTATACACAAACACAAGCACTGAGTCTTTTCATTAGCAATAGGATATTGTTGCTTGCCACTCTTTCATATTTCTAAAGCCTAACACTTAATACAGCAATATAGTCCAAATCAACAAATTTGGCCAGGCTGATAAAATTCATTTGAAAATTGTTAAAATGTAGTTTGCCATGGGCAAAAGCAAACACAGGTCCCATACAATACAACAAAGAAATTAGAATCTCCTATAACTTTAATATGGTCCACTGGAGTCCATGTAGAGTGAATTAGATCAATGGAACTTCCTCCAATAAATAGATGATGGAGATATTTCATCTAAGCCTCACCAGAAGATGTACAATTACCAAGATCCAATGTGAATGTTCCATTCTTCTTATATTTCTTTAAGCAAAGGAAGAGACCTAACAACAGAACTAACTTACATCCACCCATAAATTTATTTAATTAGCTAATTTGCTTTAAAACTTGTTGATTGAAAACATTTTTGATCCATTCAACTTTGGGTCTGTTGTCAAATTGGTATGTAAGGCCTCAATTTTTAGTCTATTTGATTCCTAAAATTTGCGTTTATTGTCAAAATATGACTGAATATCAATTGAATTTTGTGAACAAATGATAAAATATTGTTCCAACTTTTTTTTTTTAATAATTTAAATGAGGAGATTTTTAAATTTAACTCACACGTATGACGTAATCAAAATTTAATAAAGTATGTTTTTTTTTTTTTCCTGATAACTGGATTTGAATAAAAATACTGTGGGGCCAGAGAATTTGTGGTCCCGGCCCACTTCTCGTTAGGACCCAAGGCCCGCGCTGAAGAGAATAGTTGCCTAGAACAAGTATTAAAATACCAAATAGCCTAGGAATGCGGCCAAGGATGACCATGTCCTCGGCATCCCAAGGCCTAAAAGGGAAGAACGACACGTCATCAAAGGCAACCTCCAAAGCGCTCTCAGAAGAAAAGGCGAGTAGAATGGGACACGCACGGGGGTACAGTGTGGGATTGATTCAAGGAGAAGATGTCACTTCCGCATTGAATGCGCCAACAAACATCCTAGCCACATTGATGGGAAAAGACCCCTGAACAGTGTGATTTCGGTTATTGCAACTAACAGAAAGTGGGGGGAGGCGGCTGATGGGATAGACACTCGAGTAGGTATCTGCCTGATTAACAGATGGAAGATCAGGATCAACTAGGAAGGGATATATAATGTAAGGGCTAATGCGCCAAAAAAGAGGCTGGAACCATGGTATCCAAGTAGAGAGAGGAAAAGTAAGAACATGAAACTTCATGGACAAGATCCATGGACAAGCTTAGTTCACCTCTGCGCGTCCACCATGAACACCATGACTAATCACTGCCCGGTGATTAAGGCCTAGCCTTTCAGCCCACACTCTACAAATTATATTGTTTGGGCCCTTAACGTACGAACCCAATACCATTTTGGGGTCATTACAAATTGAGTCCTTACAAATAGCTGTCATGCATTTAATGTGGCAGCTGTAGTCCCTTCATTGACATCCTACACTTTCTTCCCTCTTACGGGCTTGTGAGATTTGTCCCTGCTACTAACACTCGTTGGGGTGAATCTTTATTGCTAGCAGGGGGCGTGTTTGAGCCATATTTGGCATGTCCGAGGAAACATTTCTCCTCGGACCACCTTTTAAACAAGTTTGGGCCCATAAGAATTGGGCCGGGAGCCCTTTTGATACCCATACCTTCTTCTCGGACGTGGTCGAATTCTATATGGGCCCAAAGCCCATTGTATGTTCTGGGGACTTTACCCCTACAAACACCATTATGTTTTATATTTAAAAGTCAACCCACCATTTACACAAGTTAGATAATAAAATTAGTAATAGGTTTAATTAATATCACTATTTTTACCCCTCTAAATTTAATAGAAAAACTATTTACAAAAACAAGAACAAAAATGTCCCACTACAAAATGATTTATTCAATGCATTTGAAAATTCCAAATCTAAACCTTGGAATTTGAATACAATACAAAATTACGAACATTGCGTTTAATACAAACAAAGATCAATTATTATGAACCAAAAACAAAAAAGATATCATCCTAATTGCAAACCAACAAAAAGAATGGTACAAATTTCCACATCTATTTTAAGTCAAACACCCCCCCCCCCCCAAAAAAAAATTTCCATATCTATCAAAAAAATAATTATTTATAGGCATGTTATAAGTAATTAAATTATTTAATTACATGAGACTATTTGTAAATAAACTAATTGGACATTATCATAGTCCTTGAGATGCATTGTATGTGATTTAGTTACAAAAGATATAAATCACAAGTTCCTTATAAACTCAAAAATGTAATTCGTAGTCGGTGATGAAATAGGGCGTTTCATTTGTGAAGACTATAACATGTCAACTAAGATAGTTTGTCTTGATCATGGAAGTGGAGACTTCTAATTGATATGTTGATATGTCTTAAGTGTGTAAGACACATTGAACTAGACCGCTGTGAGATTAATTATTCAATTAACGACTATCATCTGAATAATAAATCTCACGACTTCTATTTTCATAGACTCTCAATCTTGAGAGGTTTGTGAACTCGATCATGAAATGTAGGTTACTTTAATATATCAAGAGTGAGATCTAATTTAACCGTCAAAACCTCAGTATATTGGGTAACAACAACTAGTGTTGAGGGAACATATATTCTCAAAATGGAATCCATAACTCTTTCTATAAAGACACCAAATATCACATTGAGATAAGTTTAATGAGAATTAGTTATTCAGGGCCGACCACTTTAAGAAAGAGTTACTAAAGTTTATATTCAATGAAATTAGATTTCATAAATATGAATAACTAAAAAATTAAACTAGGGACTCGAGGAATAAAATAATTGTTTACAAAGTAACAGTTTATTATGACTTTTTTCACTATGAATGTTTTATGGAGGGGTCAAATGATATTAGACTAGAGTTTTGGGATATAATTTATTACTAAGGCCTAGAATACAATTATATTTTCATAGTAGTACTTGTTATATAATTAATAATAACTTTAAACTTGTCAAGAGTTGACAGATAAGTCTGAAGCCTATTGGAGTTAGATCCTTATTAGTCCCTTTGGTTCCATCCCAAGCCACACACTTAAAGCCCAATTGGGCTGGCCCAAAAGGCTAACTCAATTAGATAATCAATTATTTATTTAATAAGAGTTATTAAATAAAGTAACTGCTTAGGCACTTATTCAGTTTTTAAACAATATTACACATATTTCCATACACTTTTTCACCCATACTTATTTTCAAAAAATACAAACAACGTTATTAAAACAACGTTATCAAACGGTAGTTTATCTTAGCAACATCTTTTGAAAACACTTTTACAAAAAAGAAAACCATCGTACTTAAGAACTAATTGAGAGACTACTCATCTTGGGCACTATGTGGAATTAGAATGAAGATTGAAGGTCTTCTCAAATCTTGTCTTTGAATTTCACTACATCAAGGTACGCTTTCTATTATTATTATTATTATTATTATTTTTTTTTTTTTAATTATAGAATTCAATGTTATATGTTATCTCTTATAAATGAAGTAGATCTTTGTGTTGCTTCCGCTGCTTGTTTTGTATGAGATGCAAAACAATGTTTTTCCAACACAAATTTGGCCAGGCTGATAAAATTCATTTGAAAATGGTTAAAATGTAGTTTTCCATGCAGACACAGGTTCCATACAATACAACAAAGAAATTAGAATCTCCTATAGCTTTAATATGGTCCACTGGAGTCCAGGTGTAGAGTGAATTAGATCAATGGAACTTCCTCCAATAGATAGATGATGGAGATATTTTATCTAAGCCTTACCCGAAGATGTACAATTACCAAGATCCAATGTGAATGTTCCATTCTTCTTATATTTCTTTAAGCAAAAGAAGAGACCTAACAGCAAAACTAACTTACATCACCCCCATAGATTTATTTAATTGTCTAATTTGCTTTAAAACTTGTTGGTTGAAAACATTGTTGATCCATTCAACTTTGGGTCTGTTGTCAAATTGGATTGTAAGACCTTAATTTTTAGTCTATTTGATTCCTAAAATTTGCGTTTATTGTCAATATATGACTGATCAACATCAATTGAATTTTGTGAAAAAAATGATAAAATACTGTTCCTACTTTGGTTTTTATTTATTTATTCAAATGAGGTGATTTTTAAATTTAACTCACACGTACGACTGTGATTAAAATTTAATAAAGTATGTTGTTTTTTGTTTTTGTTTTTCCTGATAACTGAATTTGAATAAAAATATTATATTGATAAAAATTCGAACTTTATAGACACTCAGCACATGTGCTTAGCAGTGGTACACTCATGGTCGCTCCAAGGGCTTATAAACCATGAGTGGGGCGCATCTCTAACCGATGTAGGACTAGGGTGTCAAGCCAATATCGGCCAAAGTGCCTGAGGTGAAAATTCCAAAGACCACACTCGGGGACAAGAAACAAAACATTGCGGGCTTGGCTCCCCAAAGAGGACAATAAGCTTGCGGAGTAAAATACCCCACATAAGTATATTCTTAGGTCATTTATACACACTATATATATGTATTTTTTTATATATATATACTATAGGGCTATACCTACGTAATCTTAATTGCAATAAACCTATTATTATAAAATAAATATTTTTTTTGAGAATCATAAAAATATATATAAAATAAGCTAATAATTTTTTTTTGAGAATCATAAAAAACATATAAAATAAGCTAATAAGTAGTAACTTATATTCAACTATTATTGCATTTAATTATTGGATGTATAGTATGTGCAATAACAAGTGTATGCGAAATATTCTCTAAATTCCAAAGGTACTATTAAAGGCACAAAAATTTACAACATCTTTTGTAATTTGTTGAGGTTTCAAGTTGTAAAGAGTGTATTGTCACTTTTATACAAATTCACAAACATACTCTTATTTTACATTAATTACTAATGACATATTATCTAAATAATTGTCTTTTTTTTGTGTCATTAGAATTAATATTCCAAAGTGTTAAAAACCAAATTAAGGACTTGGACTTGATTAGTTGATCTTAGAATATAGTTCATAAAACTGTTTTATATAAATATGAAGAATATTCATGAAAATGATGTTTCAATTTTTTTTTTCTTGGAAGGAAAAATGAAACACAAATTCAAACAATGATTATTTGAAAAAAAATATTCAATTGGTTTTTTTATTATTGAAATATGCTAAAATTATTAGGAATCTCAATATAAAAAGCTTATAAATTGAAATGTAACTGAATGTGATTAATTTTTTTTTCATTTACACTATTATGTTTTATATTTAGAAGTCAACTCACCATTCATACAAGTTAGATAATAAAATTAGTAATAGGTTTAATATCACAATTTCCCCCTTAAATTTAATAAAAAAAACTATTTACAAAAACAAGAACAAAAATTGTCCTTCTTCAAAGTGATTTATTCAATGCATTGAAAATTCCAAAACTAAACCTTGGAATTTGAATACAATACAAAATTACGAACATTGAGATTAATACAAACAAAGATTAATTATTATGAACCAAAAACAAAAAAAAGATATCTTGCTAATTGCAAACCAACAAAAAAGAATGGTACAAATTTCCACATCTATTTTAAGCCATAACCCAAAAAAAAAGAAAAAGAAAAAAAGAAGACTTTTCCATATCTATCAAAAAAATCGAAAAAGCACAATTAAAAAAAAAAAAAAAAAACTTAATTTGTAATGTATTTTACCAATATCTCTCTTTCTCTCTCTATCTGAATGTTAGTTTTACTTACTTTCATTTCTTGAATCTCTCACATTCAATGCTCTCTTGTCTCTCTCTCTCTCTCTCTCTGCAAATTCTTTCGATGATTGAATTGACATTTCAATCGTAAATCTCGACGGTGCTCTCCAAGATTTTCGATTCTCGCGAGCACATGGACTCTCCTGGTTAGCTTCTCTGTTCTTCGTTTTCCCTATTCTTTTTGATCTTTTTTGAATTCTCAGCCTTCAATTTTACACACTAATTATCTCCGAACCAGTGTTTCTGATCTGTGTGTATATATATGTGTGTGTGAATAATTGTATGTATGATTAGGCGTGTATGTATATGTGTTTGTATATGATCAGAGAGCGAAGTGCAAGAAAAGCCCTAAGAATGAGAGTATTGGATGGTTAATGCGATATTTGCTTGTTATGTGCATTGATACGATCATTTGGATCCCAAAGATCTGCTTTTTACTGTGGCATTACTGAAAACTGGTGTTTTTGAATGCGGAGTAGTGATAACTTGTTTGATGCAAGGTGCGCGGAAAATGGCACGATAATAGTAAGGGTAGGGTGGAGGGTTTGTTCGTGCGTTCAAGATCAACTGCCTGCTTGCGTGCGTGTGTGTAGTTTAACAATGATAATTAGAAGGACTTCGATTAACGATGGGCTTGTATGATCAATGGAGTTGACATTTGGGGTGCACGTGGTTGTAGTGTCGTGTTGGTATTAGGGAAAAAGCTTGTTTAGATCCAAAGACACAGTGGAGATTAAAGTATCTCTAAAAAGTTTGTTTCAAGATATACTTATAAAAAAAAAAGTTCGTTTCAAGAAAGATCTAAATGAGAATGTGGTGTAGGAATTTGTGATGGACAAAGATAAGGTTTATGTGATGTGTGTGTGTGTATATATATATATATATATATTGTGTTTTCATATGATCATTTGGATCCAAAGATCTGCTTTTTACTGTGTCATTACTAAATGCTTTGTTTTTGAATGTTGAGTAGTGATAACTTGTATGATGATATGAGCCTGTGGCTAAATGGCATGATAATAGTAATGATATAATAAAAAAAAGCGGGGTGGAGAAGTTGGTTGTGTGTTCAATACCAATTGCGCGCGTGTGTAGTTTAATAGTGATAATTAGAAAGACTTCAATGAATGATATGCTTGGTTCTTCGAAAATTGCTGCTGAATGAAAGAAAACATGTTGTGTTTTTATGATCAATAGGGTTGACATTTGGGATGCACATAGTTGTAGTGTTGTGTAGGTATTCGGGAAAAAACGTGTATATGACCAGATCAAGTGCAAGGAAAGCCCTAAAAAAGAGACTCTTGAATAGTTAATGTGATATTTGCTTATTATGTGCATTGATATAATAATTTGGTACCAAGGATCTGCTTTTTTGTTGTGGCATTACTAAACTCTGGTTTTTTTGAATTTGGAGTAGTGATAATTTATTCGATGCATGGTACACGGAATGAGCTCTGGCTCAGATGGCACGATAATAATAATAAAAACGGGTGGATGGTTTGGTTGTGTGTTCCAGACCAACTATGTATAATTAGAAAGACTTCAATGAATGTTAGGCTTGGTTCTTTGAAAATTGTTGTTAAAACAAAACATTTTGTGTTTGTATGATCAATAAAGTTGACATTTGGGTGCATGTAGTCTCAGTGTTATGTTGGTATCGGGGAAAAAGCTTTGTCTAGATCCAATCACACAGAGAAGATTAAAGTGTCTCTAAAAAGTTCATTTTAAGAAAGATCTAAATGAGAATGTGGTGGAGGAATTCGTGATGCTAGGGATGAATGTTAGTTTTGATGGCTCTACAGTGGTATGTGTTGGAGAAATTTCATGTGGAAAAATCAGTGCAAGATATTTGTTTACAACTTCTTGCATGGAATGCAAAGGAGGAAATGTTGAGCCTTCTGAATGATGGTGGTAGTGGTAGTAACAATAGTAATAATCATCCTTATGACAATGGTGGCAATGAAAATTGCTGCTGAATAGAGTGGAAACTTTGAGGAGGACCCACTAGCTTGTACAAAATGCAAGATACGATCACATATAATGTGTTTACTTGCTCATCTTGGACTTTTAATGTAGACCATGCAGCGCAAATTACCCTGTACTGTTGGTGCAGGTGATTTATAGAACAAAGAGAACAGTTTCAGTAAGCAAGAATTTTGGCATTTTAGAGAAATATTTGAACCATATGAGGGCATGCAGTTAGGGCATATGCTGTCTAGAAGAGTGTTTAGCCTAAAGTGGATAGAGATAATTATTGGGGCTGGTGAGAGTCTAAAGTCTACAAAAACATTAGGATAATTAGATTCATGAGCTATAGAGAATAAGAGAACAGGATTATTCAAAAAATGAAGACAAACATCCTACCTTTGTAAATGCAGCAACTCTCTGCAAGACCTTTGGGGGAGTGTGGAATGAAGCAGCAAGGAGGACAACCTAGTGGGACAAATACAAAATTAAAAAAGTGTAAAATAGTGAGTTGCATAGTTATTCAGCAGTTTGGAAAGCTTGTTATTTTCTATAAGAAAATTTTGTGTTTTGAGAGAGAGAGATAAGATGGTAGCAACATTCTTGGAACTACCTTAGGGGAAAACCATGCATGGCATTGATACACGTATTGTGGAAATTAGACCTAAAGAAAGAAAACAAAGACATCAATTATCGCAATATGTTTTTAGGGTGTTGCTTAGCTTAGTTACTAAAGTCTCTTGGCTTTGAACTAGAGACATAGGATCTAATATTGCATTCAAGAAGGTGGGAGTGGTTTCCTTATTTTGAAGTCTACAAACTTAATTGGTCTCCAGATTCTCCACTGGATCAATGCTAAACTGTATCAATTTATTTGTCCAATATCTATTTATGTATATGCACAAATATTGAACATTCTATACATAATTAAAAATAAAGAAAAAATTGGATTTGGCCACATGCCTTCACTGAATAGTACATTTGTGGATTCGTTGATATGCATATTTGAACATATATAGAGGCATAGGTTCCAAGGTAAATTGTCTTATCTTTGAATAAGAGTTTTGGAATTCTAATCTCATCTTCACCAAAAAACCAATTGGTGTCTTGGCCTAATATTAAAGTGCAATCATTATAAAGTGGACGTCATAGGCTGAAATTCTATGTATTCATAAAAAAAAAAAATTATAAGGAAATAGTAATTTACATTAACGCTCTATCTGTTTCGATGGAAAAGGTTTTCCACATTATTTGATGTTTGGTACAGTGGAAAATGGAAGTCAATGGAACAAGTTTTCTATGGGCAACCGTCAACAGAAAACAAGCCTAATAGAGCAAAAAAATGTTTTTTGAAATGTTACGTACTCTATAAACCAACGCAATTAAACCCTGCACCACAAAAATTGTCTCACTGGCTATTTCTCCTTTCCCTCTCTCTCCTTTCTCTCTCTCCCCACAAACCAACCATTGATCGCCGCTTATCAGCATTGATCAATTGTAGACTTTTTCAATAGGAATTTTTGGCTCAAGCCATTCGCTTTCCCTCATATTTTTGGGCAAATTCCAAATTTGGGGTTTGTTTTCTGAATGAAAGTTATTGTTTATATTTTTATTTTACCTACCAAAAAAATAAAAATAAAAATTATACATGCAAGTTCAAAGGGCTTTTCTTTAGAAAGGTTCCTTACGTTTTCAAAAAAAAAAAAAAAGAAAAAAGAAAAAAGAAAATAATCCCGTGCAAGTCAAGCAATAAATATGAACATAGCTTTGTCTTAACTCTTAACTAGGTTTTTCTAATTATTAATGTAAAAGGTAAAATTTCTTCCACTCTTAGTTATCTTGTTGCATAAATATGACTGATTCACTGATTTCTGTAACTTCCAAAAACTTTTCAGATTATGACTAAATCCTAATACTATGCATGCTACCCACCCCTTTTTCTTATTGCAGTTGGGGGCTTGAGGGATGCATCTATTATAGTTCTTACATTGGACACTGGTGAAGTACATATCATTGCCAGCTTGTCTTCCAGGACTGACACTCAGGTCATATATGTTGATCCAACAACTGGTGCATTGTGCTACAAAGGAAAGCTGGGTGTAGACATTTTTAAATCTGAAAAAGAGGCTTTCAATTGCATTACAAATGGATCACGATGGCTGTGTAAGAGTGTGGTATATGCCAGGGCGATATTGGGTTATGCTGCCCTGGGAAACTTTGGTTTGCTTCTTGTTGCAACAAAGTTAACTGCCAGCATTCCGAATCTGCCTGGTGGAGGGTGTGTATATACGGTGACTGAGAGCCAGTGGATCAAGATATCACTTCAAAATCCCCAACAGCAAGGAAAAGGAGAAGTGAGGAATGTTCAAGAATTGACTGAGCTTGATATTGATGGGAAATACTACTTTTGTGAGACAAGAGACATCACTCGGCCTTTCCCGAGCCGTATGTCCTTACAAAACCCTGACGATGAATTTGTTTGGAATGGATGGTTTTCACTGCCTTTCAAAAACATTGGGCTGCCACAACATTGTGTCACTCTGCTACAGGTTTATCTTCATTCTTGGTATCTTCATATTGATGCTTATCTGATGTCTGGTTTTTAGGTCTACCTCCTCTACATGTATTGTATAATTTTCTAGTCTTTGCATCATATGCCCATCATAGCTTGTTTTATTGTATGTACCATGTAGTTTTGTAGACACACACACAAAGAATGTGTTAGGTGACCAACTATGAGTTAGTTTACACATTCAGCATTTTATTTTTTGCTAAGATACACATTAGGAACTTAACTTTGTGGGATGAAGTGCTTTACTTGAATTACTTTATCTCATTATTTTCTTCTTGTAAGAACAATGGTAGAGGGTGAGGCCATGGATTCAAGATCCACTATGTGCATGTGTAGTACCAATAATAAAATTGATAAACAACATGTTGTTAACTTTTGATTTAGGGTTCTGCAGTACCTAATGGATTGGTCTAGGTGGAAATTGATGCACTGTATATTATCTCTCTCTCTCTTTGTTTTTAAATGAAAATAACCTGGATTGGCATATTTTCCACTGGAGGATTAGAAAGCCTAGGTGAGATCCAGTTTAGCCACATTTTTTGTCCTCTATTTTTTCTTTAAATGCAGAGGCCAGTACAAATTTTAAATTCTACTAAGTTAATTTTTGGATTTTGGACCTAGTCTGTGACATGGAATAAAGAAAAAAAAAAAAAAAAGAACACTGATGTTCTGTTTCCAAATGCTTTTTGATCCAGGACTTTATTGCTTCATTATTTTTTTTATCAAGAAAAAAAGAAAGAAAACTGATGTCTTTCCAATGACTGTGGAGTGCAGAATGAGGATGATGAGATGACTTTCCTGAGCAACTCTTGGCCACCACACACGGTGGTTGAATCCCCCACAAAATTCCCCTATGGCCATTTGAAACTCATACTGGAAAATCATAAGGCTTGACCACCACACATGGTGGCTGAACCAAACAAAATGATGACACCCATCTAACCCATACTCAAAATCCATTGCTAAATTTTAACCAAACCATGCCAAACTGCCACAACTAATTGGTCAAACCACCATTTAACCCAAACCCATCAGCCCATCCATTGATCTAGGGGAAGATCTAACCCAAATCACCCAAGATTGAACCATTCGAGGAGAGAGAGAGAATTGCTACGGATTTTAAATTTCATTCTCGTCAGCTTATCCAACGATCTAGGTGAAGATCCAACCCAAATCACCCATGATTGAACCATTCAGAGAGAGAGAGAGAGAGAGAATATTTAGGGATTTCAGATTTCTTCCTAACAATTCTCTCTCTAACATAAATTCACCTAAGTTCATGTGGGTAGCATGTGAACTTATTTTTCTGATTTGACTTTTTTTCTTTTCTTTTCGTTATTTCTGTTTGTTGACACATAGGCTCCATGTCATATATTTAACAAACATTAACTCATGTCATTTAAAAATTATTTTTTATACAAAAAATTTGCCACATCAGAAATTTTCGTTATTGAGTTAACAGTGAGGATTTTGTTGAAACAAGGGTTTTGAAAGTTGAAACAGGGGTTGAAGTTTAAGGATCAAATGTGTAATTAAACCTACTTTATGTTTAATTATGAAGCTTTCAGTTAGCAATGCTTGTTTGAGTAAAAAGCACAAGTTAGAAATCAGAAATCGCTTAATTGCTCTATTACATTCAATTTATGCTGAAAATGTGATATTATAAAATTTTTCTTTCTGAAATTTACTTTGAAAATGTTTCTCATCCACAAATCATTCTCACATGAATGTAGTTAAGCAGTGGCTTCTCTTCTTTGGTTGTTGTCACTATTAAAAGTGCGCTCTAAAGGTCCATTTTTTTAATTGAAATTTTATTTTGTTTTGTTTTTCTCCCCAATTCACTTTCACAGTGATTTACCTTATAGCATTCAAATAGAGAACTTATGTGGTGGTTAAGATATGATATTAATGTGTAGGGGTTTGCAGAATGTCGAAATTTTGGAAGCTTAGGTCAGCTAGAAGGGATTGTTGCTTTGACAGCTCGTCGTAGCAGACTGCATCCTGGTACTCGATACTTGGCTAGGGGTCTAAATTCATGTTTTAGCACAGGTAACGTGAGTTATTAATGACTCTGGAAAACAAAATTGCATTTTTTTATTTTTCTTGTTGGAATTTTATAGATTCTTCTGTTTCTCTCTCAGGTATTCCCTTTAGTACACTTCCTGTGTACTTGGGAACTACCCCCTTTTGGGAATTTTTTAGTAACATTTTATTTATTATATAAAAAAGCCATGTTCTTCTGTACCATGCTGAATGGATCTGCCAACGAGCTATAGCTCAATTAGCTCCCCCCTTTTATTTTTTTCTTTTTTTTTTTTAAAGAAAAAAGAAAAAAGTAATGATATTTTATTAATAGGAAAGATTACTTCATGCTCAGGATGATGAATGCAACTACCACTTCCTCCTCCCATAATAATGGGATGGAGTGAGGAGTGAGGTGGGTTCAAGACCCACTGGGTCGTGTGTAACTTACCAATAAAAAAAAAATGCTGAATGGATCATTGTGGGATACTTGGTCAATTATGCAACTCTTTTTCTGACTGCCTTTTTGGTTTAGTCTTAACACTTAATGGATAGGGGCACACACATAAATTCCATGCCATTTAATTCCCTCCCATTTTTAATCCAGATGTAACACACATGTCATTTAAAAAATTAAAAATCCAATGATCTTGAAAAACCAAATAAGCCATAAAAATAATTGCCATGCGTCTCAAATTTGGTAAAAAAATTGGAGGGAATTGGAGGATTTAAATGAGAGGGAATCTTGTCCCTAAACATTTGTATTTCAGATGCACTAGGCTATCATGACATAGTAGGGTGGCTACTATTAAGTTATGCCAGAATATGCGAGAAAATGTTTTCTATACCTCTTGACTTGTCAGTGAAAGATTCAATTGTTGTTACAACTTTTACCTTTAGATCTTTACTTGGCCCATATTTGTTTAGGGAATGGCACCTATTTATAATTTTATGATGTGCAGTGTTGAGATTAATAACTTAATGATTTGATTTCTACTGAAAAGAACAAGTTAATATGGATATGCTCTGGCTTTTTTATATTGGTTGGCATGGAGGAGTTGGAGACAAAAGGAGATGTTCTACATGGAAAACTGCTCCGTTTGTTCTTTGGGGACTGTTTGGACCAAGAGGAGTGGTCGTGCTTCTGATGTGAAAGAGGCACCTGTGTATGAACTGAAAGTTGTTGCCTTTGTTATCTGCATTTTTTTTTTTTTTTTCCTAAAATAAATTCTGTTCTTGTAGATATTAAAAAGTCTTTTCAAGTTTATGTTCTTGTGAGTCTCCTCTGTACTTAAGTAAAAAGAAAAAAAAAAAAGAAGTTTCATTCTGTACTTGAGTGAAGGCATTTTGCCATTATGTGCCTCTTGGGACAAGTGGCATTGCACTTATATGTATATCTGATCTCCTCTCTCTCTCTCTCTGACTCAATATCTTTTTAAAGTTCTATTGCAGGCATTATATCATTTGTTTTATTGCCTTCACTTATCTCAGCTTTTTATTGTATTCCCCATCAAATTCTTTGAACTTAAGAAGAATATGTATTTGACAGGTAATGAAGTTGAGTGTGAGCAACTTGTATGGATCCCCAAAAGGGCTGGTCAGAGTGTTCCGTTTAACACTTACATTTGGAGACGTGGAACCATTCCAATCTGGTGGGGAGCAGAATTGAAGATCACTGCTGCAGAAGCAGAAATATATGTTTCAGATGATCCTTATAAAGGAAGCTTACAGTATTATCAGAGGTTGAGTAAAAGGTATGATGCTCGAAATTTAGATGTAGGTGTTGGGGGGAGTCAGAATAGAAAAGCTCTGGTTCCAATTGTATGCATCAATTTGCTTAGGAATGGAGAAGGAAAGTCAGAGTCCATTCTAGTTCAGCATTTTGAGGAATCTTTGAATTATATCAAATCAACTGGAAAACTCACTTATACTCGCATCCATTTAATAAATTATGATTGGCATGCCAGTACAAAGTTAAAAGGTGAACAACAAACAATTGAAGAATTGTGGAAACTTTTAAAAGCACCCACTGTATCTATAGGCATTTCTGAAGGGGATTATTTGCCTTCACGACAACGGATTAAGGATTGCAGAGGTGAAATCATATATAATGATGACTATGAAGGTGCCTTCTGCTTAAGATCACATCAAAATGGAGTGATACGTTTCAACTGTGCTGATTCTCTGGATAGAACCAATGCTGCTAGTTATTTTGGCTCCCTCCAAGTTTTTGTGGAGCAATGCAGGCGGCTGGGAATATCTCTTGATAGTGATCTGGCATTAGGTTATCAGTTGAATAATTATGGTGGATATATTGCTCCATTGCCACCGGGTTGGGAAAAACGATCTGATGCTGTGACAGGGAAAACATATTATATTGATCATAATACTAAGACCACAACTTGGATGCATCCCTGCCCAGATAAACCTTGGAAGAGATTTGACATGACGTTCGAGGAATTCAAGCGATCAACAATACTTTCACCAGTATCTCAGCTAGCTGATATCTTTTTGCTGGCTGGTGATATTCATGCGACACTCTATACTGGTTCTAAAGCTATGCATAGCCAAATCCTTAGCATATTTAATGAAGATGCTGGAAAGTTTAAACAGTTTTCTGCAGCACAGAATATGAAAATTACTTTGCAGAGAAGATATAAAAATGCAGTTGTGGATAGCTCTCGTCAAAAGCAGTTTGAGATTTTTCTTGGAATGAGGCTTTTCAAGCATCTTCCATCAATTCCCCTTCAACCCCTGAATGTATGTTGCTCTAGGACTTTTCTGAATTAGGTGTAATATTATTCTATTCTTTTATATCCTTATGCTTCATTCATGTACTTGGTTGTTTAGGTTTATAACTGCATGAATTTGCTTGGATAGATGGTGATCCTTTGTTAATTTTGTAAAACCTTTTAAGCTCTAGCTTAATTGGCATCTCCTTCCCTTGCAAGTTCTAGGTGGAGGTTGAGGATGTGGGTTCAAACCCACTGGATACTTGTGTAAATCACCTTTAAAAAAATTGTAAATTTTTTATCAACCCTCTTTTTATGTATTGTTTCTCTTACTTTCCAGAATTTGTTATATGTGTTGAACTTTATGATTAAATAGTCAGCAAATGCTGATTCATGATGTCAATTAATATATTTCCTGTTGTTGGTATGTTGCTGAAACTATGTTGGAGACAGGCTGTGGATCATTAGTTATTTTACATTTTCAATTTTACAGAATACATCCATTAATATTGCTTTTTTTTTTTTTTTTTTTTTTTTAATATTTAAAATTTGTCTTCTCTTATTACTCCATTAAAAGTCTATAGACTCTGAATCTATTATTAATATTATATTATCTTTTGCAATAATTACACTGCTGTTTTGAAACCTTTAAAGGCTCATATTATCTACTATTCATTCTAGAACTTTAAATTGCATTGCTACTGTAAAGTTCTGTGGAAATTGGTGCTGATGCGATCTACAGATTATAACACATGATTTGTCAGACCTGCTCGTTACTTTTGTCTCATTGATAGTTCTTTTTTCCCTCCTTGCCCCCCTCCGCCCTCTCTTAGATACTTGCTGCCCACTGAAATTGGTAGTGGGCTCAAAAAATACTATAAGTTATATTGATAAGTTCTTTTGTAAAGCTGTCTACTAAGAATAGTTAAATTTAATACTTGTTGGATTTAAGATTATTTGAGGCCCCTTTTAAACTTTATCTCATCTGGAAAAGAGAAGGTTGATTTTTGTGAGAAATGCTCTAAACTTGGTGGATTTGGCCTTTTACTTAAGTTAAGTTAGGGTCTCTGCCACAAACCTAGGCCTTGGAAGTTCCTTCACTAGACAAATTTGTTTTCCAGATGATCATAACTTAGCCTTTGACTTTAGTTATATGTTTATCTTTCAGATACTATAATGTTGCTTCTAGGAAGCTAGTACTTTCTGGAAGTTATTGCATGAGAATATTTGTTGCTTGTGAGCATTTTTTCCCTAAGACATATGGATCTTGTCTACTACAAACATGATATAGCTGTTAGGTGTGAATTTACAATTGTATAACATGATAATCTGTGCAGGTACTCTCACGACCATCTGGTTTCTTTCTTAAGCCAGTTCCCAGCATGTTTTCGACTGCTGATGGTGGAGCCAGTCTTTTGAGTTTCAAAAGAAAAGACCTAATCTGGGTATGCAAAATATATTTCTTTTTATCACGCAGGAATTGTTTTGATTTGGGGCTGATAGAAGCACATTCTCATGAATAATAATATTAAACATTCACACAAGACAACAATATTTAATATGGTTCAGCCAACTCCAAGCCTACATACATGGCAACGCCAACCAAAATTCATTATCTTGATATGGATTGTAATCACTCTCAACCAAACTCATAAGACTCAAAAAAACAACACTTCCAAACACAAACAAAACCACATGGACACAAACTCACAATCCAAAAACTCCAATACACCCAATAATGCTCTCACACGAAATAGACAAATTCTCAAACTACTTTTTGAAGAAACTCGCTCCATGTTCTTTAAAGAGTCTTCTCTTGTCCCCATGTGGGAGGGCCCTTGGGCTAAAGTTACCAAACCCTTTGCAATAATGCCTATTTATAAGGCTTCAATTCTATTCCTTGATGGACAAGGAATACCCAATTACTCATTCAATAAAGAACTTTGTTACACACCAAGGAAAAAAAAAATCGTTTTCTTAAATACCAAGATAGAGAGCGAAATTTTCAACCAATAACAAATTGCCACATCATACCACTATGTTTGTATAGTGTATCCAATTGCAAAATGCCATGTGCTACTTAGTGGGTCCCATTCTCATTATCAGAGGCCAATAGAAATTTTCTAAATGTCACTAAATAAAAATTCCAAAGAATATCCAAGAGCCAATCACATGTTGACATGTGCTGATAATTTTATTTAAAAGAACACAAGCAATCTAATTAAATGCTGTCATGTGTTATTTCAAAGTAAGACACTTTAGCTAATCAAATGTTGCCATGTGTCCTTTCAAGAACAAGACTTAAAGTCCTTCCATTTGAATCATGACACATCATCAATCAAAATCAACCATATGCCATTAAACCTCCTTAAGACTCTTATAGATAGAGGGTCTTATTAGTCTTGTAGGAGCAGATTTAGAAGTCTCAAAGCTCTAGATAGATTTAGAAGTCTCAAAGCTCTATTGGAATCTAGCTCCTAAGTGATGCGGGAGGCAATGAGGAGACAGACTTATTATATTTTATTTATTTTTAAGTATCAAGGGAAATTTTGTAATTGCATGATATTTTGGAATGGCTATGCTAACAATCCATTAGATCTTCTTTTGGGTTTTATTTAAGTTTGGTTACTTAGTTGGGCTTAGTAGTAAAAGCCTAAGGAGTCCAAGTCCAAGTCTTATTAGGGTTTTAAGAAATCCTAGTTCAACTTGGATTAGGTATTAGTTTTCTATTTAAAGAGTTGTAGTACTTTCTATTGAGGTGATTAATAATGAATGTTTTTAGAATTTAAGAGCTCTGAAACTTTCTTTTATGGTTTGTGTGATGCAATCTTCTCCGAGGTGTGATGCCAAGGAACCCTAGGTGTGATGCTTAGGAAGTTTAGGTGTGATTCCTAGAATTTATTTATTTTCTTTAATTTTACTATTCACGGTTACTGTTCATATCACTGTTCACAGCTACCTAAATCTTGATTTTCACCTTTATTTCATTCCTAAAGTCCTATTAAACCTTGTTTCCCCTTGTCCTACGTCACTAAGCCCCCAGAACTTCAACCAAGCCTCTAAGAACTTCAACTATTGAAATTTAACGGATTCAAGCTCCAAGGACCTGAAGAATACATCAATATCTTTTAATGTGAAGAACATTCATCCTTCAATCCTTAAAGTTTATTGGAGTCAAGCACCAAAACTTCCAAGAACTTCAAGAATTTCAACCTTCAAAGCTTTGTCAGATTCAAGCTCTAAAGCCCTGAGGAATGTTCAAAAAATACGCTAATAACAAGTCTCTAAGTCTCTACCAAACGCACAATCAGAGATTTATCACAATTCCATTGAAAAGACCTCTCAAACCCTCTTCCAATCAAAGTGGAGGACCTTTTGTGTTTGAATCGAAATTGCATCAACACAATACTTGAATCGAAGACTTTTTCAATTTTTCTAGGAGATTGAACTAGAGGATTATTTTCTTGTAATAGAATAAAGTTACAGAGAATTGTATCCATTCAGTCTTCAGTACAAAAATATATTTGTGGAGCATTTTTAATTGTTTGATTTCCAAACTTGAAATTTTGTATTTACACCTTCTATGCCAAGAAAGCCTAATAAAAGTCAAATTAGGAATTTGAGATAATTGTTAGCAATTTCCACCTTGACTCAAATTCAGTCAAGCAATCTGCATTCTTGCAAGAACTCCACCTTAATTCAAGCTTTTCTTAAAAGAAAGACAACTATCGTTTTCCATCACCAAAGCCAAATTTTCTCTCTCATCTTAAACCAAATTTGAAAATGTGACCATATACCTTCATACCAAGATCAGTCTTAGGTTTTGATATCAATTTTTTGTGATTTAACTGTTAACGTGGTTCGGCCTACTCGAATTCTACGTCCACAGGCAACGTCAACCAAAATCCACTATCAATGATATCGGTTGCAACTACTCTCTCAACCAATCTCACAAACCAAACTCAAACTTACACAAACAACACTCACAAACCTGACAAACAGAAACTCACAATCCCAAAGTCCCAATACACCAAATAATTCCCTCACACAAAATAGACAAAAACTCAAATTACTCTTTGAAGAAACTCACTTAATGTTCTTTTCTAAGTCTTCTCCTCTTCCCATGTGGGAGGAACCTTGGGCAAACGCTATCAAACCATTTGCAACAATGCCTATTTATAAGGCTCCAATTCTATTCCTTGATGGATAAGGAATACCTTATTACTTATTCAATAAGGAAATTTCCTTCCACACCAAGGTAAAATAATTTTCTTCCGTGCCACTAAAACCTAAATCAAGTCAAATCAGGAATTCGAGATAGTTTCCAACAGGAACATATATTGCAACCTAAGAATGATATTTCAAAGGAATTCTTTGTGTATGATTTTAATTAAAATACTGTCCATCAGTAATAAATTTTTATGGAAATATTTGTTGTGTTTCACAGGTTTGTCCACAGGCTGCAGATGTGGTTGAACTTTTTATCTATCTTGGGGAGCCTTGCCATGTTTGTCAGCTTCTTCTCACAATATCTCATGGTGCAGATGATGCTACTTATCCATCAACAGTTGACATAAGGACAGGCTGTTGTCTAGATAAGCTTAAACTGGTTTTGGAGGTCTGTATCTCTCTTTCATACATCTTGCTCTTTAAGACTTTACGTCCATGTTTGCCCTTGCAATTTACTGCCATATGAGGTTGAAGAGATGGTCTTATTTATATGTTTAAGAAGAGGATAAAGGATTTTTTTTTTGCCCTTTTAGTTCGTCTTTTAAGTAAAAATGTGCTTTGCTGTAGGGTGCACCATTATGGGAGAAGTTCTCCCATTGTCTAAATTACTTTCTTGTAAGCACGAAAATAATTTCAAGTGATGTGGGTTTGGAAGTAACACAACAAACAAGAAAAGGCAACATGGCAAATTCTAAGTCCCAAATGCAGTAAAATAATCCTCTCATTTGCAAAGACATCTCAAATCGATGAGGTGTTCACAAGTATGAACCCAGATAATCGTTGAACTAAAGCTTGTAATAAATCATTTTAATCTGTAAAGACTTGAGTCACTATAATGTAGGGCAAACATTATGTATAAATAAGAGCTTCCTAAGATCAAAAGTCATTTGCCTAGGGATTTTGGAAAAGAAGATAAACTAGTATAGAAGCAATAAGGTCTATAATGTAATCAATGGAGTATTCCTGCGCAACACACAATCTGCTGATAAATCATTGTTTGAATTGTGCAATTTTTCCTGACAGAAATATTATATTGAAATCCAAAAGGCTTTTTGAAACATACTCCTACAGTCCTACTGTAATTGAAAAATTATTACTAAATTAAGAAACAACATTTTACCAACTAATTGGAGTCCTAACTGAGCCCTAGAATCTGATTTGGGCATACAGGCTTGAGCTATGAACATCTCCTAATGATAACTGTACTTTTGATTTCAGGTATACTTTAACCTGAGGATCTGAAAGCTAGTAGGTTCAACCATTACCTAGCATCTGCTTATATGTTAGACTTAGACCTATCCTGGGAGAATACGGTGCACTTTTATGTGGATGCAATCTTCATTTGCTTCATTAAGCCAGTCCAACCACCTGCCTGTTAGGCAGGATGATGCTTCCCCAAGCCTTAAGAGGGGGAACGGGTTTGAGTAGCAGTGTAGGATTTCTAACTGTTTAAGTCCGCAACAACATATCATTCCATTGAAAAACCTGCTAATCCTTAGTCTTTGCTTTGTCTAGGCCTCAAAATAGGCTGGGACTTATGACTCATTCATACATATTGAAAAATTACACAGGAAGTTCCTCTGGGGTGGCTTAGGAGATGAATTTAAGCATCACTTGGTCAGTTGGGATAAGGCGTGCTCTCCTATTGTTCATGGGGGGTTGGGGATTAGGAAGCTAACAACTTTTAATTAGACGAAACTGGGTAAGTGGTTGTGGTGGTTTGGGTTAGAGGAGACAAGATTATGGAGGCATGTAATATATGCTAAGTTTAGAGAGGAATGGGGTGGTTGGACATCCAATACTAGTAGGGGTACCCATGGGTATGGTTCGTGGAGGAGTATTAGGATGGGATTGCATAAGTTTTTGCAGTGTATTCAATTTGATGTTGGCTCTGGGACTGGATCTGCATTTGGCATGACTGTTGGTGTGGTGAGCAACCTTTGAAGGTGGTCTCTACCCTATTCTTTATGATAATACCCCTAATTGGAAGGCACCAGTGAAGTCTTTGTTGCTGAGGCACACTTTGGGGATGATGAGGAGTTGGGATGTTAGATTTATTTAGGCATTTAATGATTGGGAGTTACATCTGGTGAATTCATTCTTCCAACTTTTAGATTCTCATGTACCACCCAATATAGGGGATGGTGATCAGGTAAGGTGGAAACTTAAGAAGAGGGGTTTTTTTTTTTTTTGATATTTTGTCATTCTATAATACCCTAAGGGGCTCCAATGCTACTCCATTCCCTTGGAAAGGTATTCAGAGGGTGAAAGCACCACAGAGGGTATCCTTTTTTGTGTGAATGGTGGCTTGGGGTAAATTTTTTTTACATGTGATAACCTTATTTAGAGAGGTTATGATTTTGTAGTATGGTGTTGCATGTGCTGATGTAGTGGGGAGACAGTAGATCACCTTTTGATTCATTGTTCGGTTTCTTATAATCTGTTGAGTTGTCTTTTGGTGCTATGGGATCCATTGGGTCCTAAAGGGGAAGGTGGTGGATTGCTTGTTTGGATGGTGGGATTGGGTGGGTAAGCATTCGTCTACTATTTGGAATATGGTTGTTTTGTGTTTGATGTGGACTATTTGGAGGAAAATCTAGGAGAGAGAAGAGAAAGTAGAAGAAAGAGAACAACTAGGAAAATCTAGGAATCATCCATAGGGTTTTAGGGCATCACAACCTAGAGTGGTCACACATCAAAAGTACGGTGTCATAGTTTTTTCTTGGTTCTGTGTCTTTTTGATTAGGAAAATACAGTTTGGGCATCCATTTGAGATTGAAAACATGACATCTAAATTACAGAATATTTTTTTATCATTCATTCAAATTGAAGTTCTTTAGGAGACCTATCATTTTAGAGTTATCCTCTTATTAATAAAATTCATTATTACATTTCAAAAGAATCATTCCTTAAAAAATTTTTTCTTTGTTATTCATTGACTACCAATGCCTGGAAACAAGCAAATAAGGGGTCACGTAAGCCTGCTATCCAAGTTAAGACTCATATTTTAGGACAAAAGGATAATTAAAAGAAAACATAGGGAAATGGAGTACTTGCCTCATTCAACATTAAACACTCAAAGGCTCAAACTCTGAAGGTGAGTATCTAAAAAATTGAAAAGAGCCAAGGAAGAATTGAAGCACAAATGAGCTGACAGCCAATACTTAACAAAAAAATAAAATATTAAAAATCCTTGGGTCAATACATACTGTTGACTAGGAGAAGATTAATTTATTTATTTTTAGTGAATAAGCATTATCTATATGCCTAAGAGACTGTGGGTTCTACCTTATTTAAATACTTAAAAGAAGTTTCTTTGATTGTTAGTACTTAAAAAAAGACATTTCTACCATAATATTAGAGGAGTTGTAATTAGTATGATGTATATATTCTTAAGAGCTTCCAAGGTGGTCCCAACTTGAAACCACAGTTTTTCTAGAATTGTCGATAATACTGGACATATTCTGCAGAAATTTTTAATATGATGTCAGATTGTGATTTATGACATGCTTTAATACACATTGTAGTAAAATTGAATATGGATTGGCTAAAATATGAGAAATAGATATGGGTTGGTTAATTAATTTCTAAGGATTGTTGTAAGTAACATGGTAAAAGAATGGGATTTTGTTTTTTGTTTTTTTTTTTTTGTGCGCATGAGTGGCCCCAATAGTGGAAAAGTATAAAGATGAACAATGAATGCTTGAGAAGTTATATGTAGCTTGGCTATTAAAACCTAGGCACATCTGGCACTTCCAATGAACAGTGCCTATATACTATATTATGTACTCAGGTTTTTGATATCGATTCATGATGCAACTTAGGTTCTCGAAGCAGTGTATAACTCTAATATCTGTAGCACCCCCCCACAAACACGCTCCTTCTGCCTTTGATTGATTTGGTGTCATCACTTTGTATCTATTATTTTATAGTTTCTAAACCTACATTGAACTTTGTTGACAGGCTGCTTTCATACCTCAGTGCGTAAATGGGACAAACCTCATCATACCCTTACCTGGGCCAATTAGTGCAGAAGATATGGCTATTACTGGAGCAAGTGCACGCCTTCATGCTCAGGATACATCAAGTATTTCATTTTTGTATGATTTTGAAGAACTAGAGGGTGAATTGGACTATCTTACTCGTGTAGTTGCACTCACATTTTATCCTGCCGTTTCTGGAAACCCTGTGACTCTCGGTGAGGTAGAAAGCAATTTTAAGATATATATTAGTCAATGTGTCAAAAATCAAAAATCCTATTTTAGCCTGTATATGTATATGTGTGTGTTATATATATATACATTCTAGTTTTTGGTTTTCATATACATAATGACTGCACTTTTAATGTAGCAGTACATTATAGGTTGATATGCATTTAGTTTTAGGTTTTGGAAGATGGTGTTGGTGCTAATTACATGGAAACTTTAGGAATGAAGAAGGTAGGTATGAGTCTACATGGCATTGTTTAAAATCTGTCATTCTGTTGTTAATTAGAAATATTGTCAGAATATGCTGTTAAAAAGTTCCATTGGTCAAGTTTATTAGATCTATATTGTTCCCATAGATTGGTCTTGAGCTTATGAAGTTGAAGAATGTGGTGTGCAGTGTGCTGATATGTCAAAATCACATTTATTTTCATGCTAAAATCTTCTTCTGTGACACTGCATGATTCTGACTTGTGCTCATTATCAATCCAAAAGGATCAGGTTCTGTGGTTTTGAATTCTGCTAAAGAGAAATATACTAAAGTACTAATTTCTTTCTCTTGGCATTTTTGTAGAGATTGAGGCCTAGATCCTAGAAAATCAGAAGTTATTATTTGAGCATTGTTGTTTGTTGCCAATGCTCCCTCAGATTAAAAAAAAAAAAAACTGAAGGAAAAGTTTTTATGTGTTTTTAGAGAAATCAAAATGTATATTAACTTGTTGGATACTATGTATGGTGTGGTACCCAGAACAGCTGTGTCGAAAATTTACTAACTAAGTATAGGAATTATGTAGATACAGTTAGTTGCTAGTTCTAAATCATGTATATTCTATATTTAGTTCGTTTTATGTTCATACCTGAAGTGAGTAACTCAAACTTGATTCTAATGCCTTTGACAAAATATTAAAATTGTGAAGAAATTGTAATGTTGAAAAAGATAGAACAGGCTCATTTTAAATGGTTGGATGATGTGTTATGACGTTCATAAGTGACATCAGACATCACTGATGTGTTGGCATGATTTAATGTTTTAGTGTCAACCATCATTATGTTTTTCTTGGTAAGTTACACACACAATCAGTGGGTCTTGAACTCATGATCTCGCCCTTCACCTTGTTCTTTTTTGGAGAAGACGTGGCATTTGGGCTAGAGCCCATTGGCCAGTAATAATCATTATCTTTCTTATAGGCTTATCACTACTTACTTCATATTGAAGGTAAAACTTGGAAAAATGATACTAATGAGATATAAGCTCTTCCTTATTATGAGTCTCTTGTTTCCACCTAAGGGGAAAGCTCAAAGCTCCATTTCTCTGATGTTGTTGCTATGAAAAAAAGAAAGGAAAAAAATATTTATTTTAAATATTTTCTGTAGTATTATTGCCCCATAGCTTTTGAGCTGGGGTCTTTAGTGTTTTGTTGGTTTGGACTTCATTGGGTTATGCCACATAAGGTAATTGAGTTGTTTGAGTCTTAGCAAGGCAAATTCGGGCGACATCGCAATATAGATTTTTGGAGACTTGTGCCACATTGCTTGATATGGTGTATTTGGAGTGAAATAAATGATAGATGCTTTGAGGGATGCTAACTGTCCTTGTTAGAGATTAAGTCCTTTTTCTTACACTCTTCTTGTATGGAGTGTGGCTTTGTCACATATTTCTTGTTTTTCCTGTGCTATTTTACTTGATTGTTGTAATTTTGGTTCTTGATTTTTGCCCCCACAGTATATCCCCAATGTACTTGGGTTGACTATTTTGCTTAATAAAATTTTTCGTTACCTATCCAAAAAAAAAAAAAAAAAAAAAAAAATCTATAGTATTTTAGCAAAAATTTCATTGTTGATAAAATTTTCAAGTTTATACTTTTCCTGATGTTTGTGCATAATGGAGAAAGCTTATTCAAATTGCCATCATCGCATTGTTTTTTCCTCAAAGGTTGAATTTGTGGAGGAAGTTTGACACCCATTGTGCGACCCCATTCTATTAGATGTCATATTGACAGTTAGGGATGTGCTTTTTTCTTTCTTTTAATAGATCCTTGGTAATTTTTTTTGGTGTATGTAAACCTCCTTTGATTCACTTGATTTATGATCTTTGTTTACAAATTGGCATGGCTGGACAACCTTAATGAGAGAAGATACTTTTTTTTAAACCTTTTTCCTCATCTTTTTTTATTTATTCAATATGCTTCTCCCGGGTGAAGTTTACTGTAATTGTTGCTGGTTAATTGTCTGTACTGAATTTCATTGCAGATCGAGATCCTTGGAGTTTCGCTTCCTTGGAAAGGCATATTTACTAATGAAGGCTCTGGTGCGAGATTAATTGAGCTGGCCAAAAAAAGTCAGAAGGAAACCAACCCCTTTATGTCCACTTCAGAATCTAATCCATTTTTGGGCATTTTAAAAAATGAAAATGTGACACCATCAGTGCAACCAAGCGCTTCTACTGACCTCTGGGCAGACCTTTTGACTGGAGAGGACCCGTTTTTGGAACCCATCTCTCAACCAGCAATAGGAAATGTTGATAATGAGGGAAGTGACTTGCTTGATTTCTTAGACCAATCTGTTGTTGAATTTCATGGTGCTCAAAATGATCATTCAGATTCTTCATCACAAGATGTACGACCTTCAGATAGTAGCTCCCAGCAGTACATTACTTGTCTGAAATCCCTTATGGGGCCAAATATGGTATGTTCGTATCTATTGCATGTTGCTTTGAGTCGTTATACTTTTTAGTTCATCTGATTCAATATTTTGTTGATAATTAGTTGTGCTTCTGCTTCAGTCTAATTTATTTGGTAATTACATTTAGTTTCTCCTCATTGTATTTTGATAAAAGCAGACATCTACTTCATGCTGTTACCCATCTTATTTTGAGGGCTTTGCTGGGGGCTAAATTCTATGACATATCTGACTAAGCCTTTTGTCACATTTTCTCTTTTGCATGTTGTTATGATTCTGAGTTTAACTTCAGTTATTCTAATATATCAGGATCTCAGCTTGTTTCATGTATTCATTCTAAGTTAACTTCTCCGATATTTCGTAATGGATTTTTATTGAGTTATTTTATTGTAGATAAACTCAACTAACTGAACAAAGCCTTAATCCCAAGTTGACCAGGCTTGGCTCTATTATGCCTTAATCAACTAAGGCTTTATGGAATTAAGGTTATAATTTCTGTTATTTCTCTGTTTAGCGTATTATTCACTGCCTTTTAGGCCTTCCACTAGTCCTTTTCACTACCACCTGAATTATTTTTACTTTTTCTCATTGGTTCAATAAAGGGTCATGGTTGTGCAATGTCAAACCATCTTAGTCCTTGTTCTATCTTTCCAGGTTTCCCATTCAGTCATCCTTTCATTGTCATTTCAGCCACCCTCGTGTTATGGATATGTTGTTTTGTATAGCTTAACATTTTTTATCTCAGAAACATAATTGTTCTTATGGTATTCTTATAAAACTTTCTATTCAATTTGATGGGTATATGGTTGCACAACACCTATGATGCATTTTTTCACTTTATCCACTTTGCTTTAATGAAATATCAACCTAATATATAAAAAATGCATATTCAGGAAATAACTAATATTCTATTGGCATAAAATCATTCTCAATCTTAATCTCATGTTGCGGTTAATCTACCACAACTCTCCATTGTTTGGGCTTGGAACTTGCTATCTTAAAAGAATAAGAGCTACACATGCCATGTGCGGAATAACACGGCTATGTTTTTGCATGTAAAGCTGAGTTTTGGATATGTTGTCTTCATGGCAAGGTCATTATGTTATCTGTTGGCATAAATTTCATTTTCAATCTTAATCTCATGGTGCAGTTAACCTACCACAACCCTCCATTGTTTGGGCTTGGGATTTGCTATCTTCAAAGATTGAAAACTACGCTTGCTATTTACGGAATAACATGACAATTTTTTTGCATGTATAGTTGAGTTTTGGATATGTTATCTTCTTTGAGGTCATTATATCATTCCATGACCTGGGCAGTGTTCATTCCATGTCTTTTTCTTACCCCCCCCCCCCCCCCTTTTTAATTTTAATTTTGAGATACTGGGAACTTAATTTTTTAGGTGTAGCTTTGATACACAGTGAATTTTAGATCTCTTTTTTTCAAAAGTTATTTTAACGTATTGAAAAAAAAAATGAAAAATGGAAAAAAAAACTGTATTCATGGTTTTTTGAGAAATATTAGAGCTTAATAATGGGTAGGTTTCATGTTTTTAAGGTAAACCATGGGGTAAAAATTGACCTATTTTGACAATGCAATATTACAGGAAAGGAAACTAGACTTCATAGAAGCTATGAAACTTGAAATTGAACGCTTCAGGCTGAATCTTTCTGCTGCTGAAAGGGATAGAACTTTGTTATCAGTTGGAATTGATCCTGCTACTATAAATCCAAATTTTTTGCTCGATGACTCTCAAATAGGAAGATTATGCAAAGTTGCAAACACCCTTGCACTGCTTGGTCAAACTTCCCTTGAAGACAAAATTACCGCTGCTATTGGTCTTGACACTACTGATGATAATGTAATAGATTTCTGGAATATTGCTGGAATTGGGGAATCTTGTTCTGGTGGCCTCTGTGAAGTGCATGCTGAAACCAAAGCATCAATACGTACATCCTCATCAGTGTCATCTGCATCATCTGCAGGAGGTTCACAACCTGTCTTGTTATGTTCTCAGTGTGAAAGAAAGGTTTGTAAAGTTTGTTCTGCTGGCAGAGGAGCTCTTCTGCTTGCGGGCTCTATCTCAAGGGAGGTTTCATACAACGGTGTATCTAGCCAGAGTGGATCAAGCCATGGCAGTCAAATTGATTTCTCTTCAAATCGTTCAGTAGCACTGGATGGTGTTCTTTGCAAACAATGCTGCCATGAAATTGTGCTTAATGCATTGATCTTGGACTATGTCAGGGTGTTAATTAGTTTGCGAAGAAGTGCCCGTGCAGACAGTGCTGCATATAAAGCTTTGAACCAGGTGGTAGGATCATCCAGGAGGGATCATCTTCCTGAAAGAACTCAGTCTTTTGATTCCCAGAGAGCTGTTAAAGTCCTAAGACATTTACTTAATGGAGGGGAATCCCTTGCTGAATTTCCTTCTGCCAGTTTTTTACACTCGGTATTGTCCTTTTCCATTCTATATTTTTGTTGTAAGTGTTCAGCACTTGATGTGTTTTCATTGTAAATGGTTTATTGTTGTGACAAAATATTTCCTCTAAATAATATTTTCTGTTTTTTAATTGCTTTATTATGGAAAAAAAGAAAAAAGAAAAAAAAAGACAAAGGAGTGTTTTAAGTAAAAGCAAAAAACAGAAACAGAAACTTTACTTTTTTCTATTAAGTGACTAGAAAGTTCCTGCTAGTTCTAGCAGGGTTGTAAAAAATTGAAATAATGAGAAGAATGTGTCCATGTAAGTGGAATACAGATTGAGATAAATGACTATTTATTCTTCCCTATGCTCCATGAGAAGAATGGAATCCTTTTGATTATTTGATAGTAGGTTCCTTTGGAAGCTGAAATGTTTCCTTTGGAAGCTGAAATATAATCTTTGAGAGGTTCCTTTGGAAGCTGAAATATAATCTTTGAGTAGGAGCTCTTAGCGTTTATAGTTTATCTGTTTACTACAAGGCAACATGTTAGTATAAGAGAACAAGATTTTATGCTGCATTTTGTTTATAGCATTTTGGCCCTTTAAAAAAATTCTCCTGATGCCTAACTCTGTATTATTAACTGCAGGTTGAGACAGCGGCAGATTCGGCACCATTTTTGTCATTGCTTGCTCCATTAGATTCTGTATCACAGCATTCATATTGGAAAGCTCCTCCAAGTACGACCTGTGTTGAATTCTGTGTTGTTCTTGGTACTCTTTCTGATGTCAGTGGGGTAATCTTGCTTGTTAGTCCATGTGGCTATTCAGAGGTTGACACTCCCACGGTGAGTGTACTTCTCTGCTCACAATTTTCTTCTTGTGCAATGAATATATGTAGGGTAAATTGTTGAAATGACAGTCCCGTAATTCTATGCACTCAACAAGAAGTCTAGAAGGACAAGAAATTGGTATTTAATCTCAATTGTAGTGTACTCCCTTGTCGCTGATATCAAGATAAATTTTCTTTCCCTTGTGATTAGTAAGTTGCACAAGCACTTGGTGGGTGGATCTTGAACCCATGATCTTACCCTCTACCTAACACTTGCATGGAGAGCTGGTACCAGTTTAGCTAAAGCTCATTGGCTCCTCCCATAATAATGGGATGGAGGATGAGTTCTTGGGTTCAAGACTTAGGAGGTGTGTGTTACCTAACCAATAAAAAGAAAAGAAAAGAAAAATATACTGAGCTTGAAGATAATGGCCAATTAGTTAACATAGAAATTATTGTTTGTGAAATAAACCTTGATAACACTGCAAACCTTGAGATAATATTCTAGAGGATGCACAAAAATCTAGATTCTTGCTTCAAAATTTTCTTGATATATCCCAAAGAGGAATTGCAAAAACAGTTGACTTTTACCATTTATTCAATCAAATAATTAATTGCAAATTGGTAAGTCTGAAAATAAATGAATTGCTTCTAGTGTATTAGTGTCCCGCCCCCCACCCAAAAAAAAGAAAAAGAAAAAGAACTGCTAGTTGCAAAACACCCAGA
Organism: Quercus lobata; assembly: GCF_001633185.2. NCBI lineage: Eukaryota > Viridiplantae > Streptophyta > Magnoliopsida > Fagales > Fagaceae > Quercus > Quercus lobata. Next base: position 57,573,899 of record NC_044913.1, read on the forward strand.
CTCCAGGTATTTAGACAAAAGAAAATCACATCCCGTGTAGCTTAAACTTTTGAGAAATTTAGTAACTTATCATGGTATCTGAGTAGGTGATCTTGAATTTGCTCTACCTCTCATTTAAGAGTTAAAATCCCACATGTTGAGTCTCACCTATTAAGGGAGGAGTCTAGGCCCTGATGTGATAAGGAGTGTTAGAACAATGATTAATTGATTAAATTTGCCATTTTCTAATAGCTTAAACTTTTACTACAATCAATAATTTATCATGTTTATATCCTTATTGTTGTGCCAGCAGTGTGCTTGCATCATTTTCGAAATTTTTTCCGCCAATAGAAAATTTTGTGCTTTGTAGGCTGTGTGGCTTTCTTAGGGTTAATTCATCTCTTATATCTTATATGCATTACACCAGTTTTCATATATTCTACTTTGTTTTATGCTTTTCTTTGACTAGTTGCCTCTTATGGTTATTACAGGTACAAATCTGGGCTAGCAATAAAATACACAAGGAAGAAAGGTCATGCACGGGAAAATGGGATGTTCAATCTCTAATCACTTCTTCACCAGAGTTTTATGGACCAGAAAAGTTGGGTAGAGAGGATAAAGCACCTAGACATGTAAAATTTGACTTCAGGAATCCCGTTCGGTGCCGCATTATTTGGATAACCCTACGTCTACAGCGACCTGGTTCAAATTCTGTTAACTTTGGGAAAGACTTCAACCTTTTGTCTCTAGATGAAAACCCTTTTGCACAAGTAAATCGTCGTGCCTCTTTCGGAGGATCAGTTGAAAGTGACCCTTGTCTTCATGCCAAAAGGATTCTTGTAGTTGGAAAGAAAGTGATGGGGCTCACATCATCACCTCAAGTCCCTGACCAAGTGAATTTGAAAAACTGGTTGGAGAGACCACCGCGATTAAACAGATTCAAGGTACAACTAATGCTTCTGTGCTTTTTCTTCCATATTTCAGTTCATTATTGGACTTTGTACGGTATGCATTGCAACTGACAATCCTCTTTTATTTTTCCAGGTTCCAATTGAGGCTGAGAGGCTGTATGACAGTGATCTTACCTTGGAGCAGTATCTGTCTCCTGCTTCACCTTTGCTTGCTGGGTTTCGTCTGGATGCTTTCACCACAATAAAGCCTCGGGTTACCCATTCACCCTCATCAGATATCCATGATACATCATTGACATTTTTGGAAGACAGATATATCTCTCCAGCTGTGCTGTATATACAAGCATCTTTTCTCCAGGTATTTTACTGGGTCTGCTTTCTTAAAGTGCTATTAGGTTATAGCCAGGATTATCCTATGTAGCTCATTTACGTAGCACAGTGGATTTGAAAATGTTGTTCTATTTCTGTTTATATGTTTCCTTTTGTGCTTATATATAGTAGGCACTTTCATATGCTTCCTTTGGTCAGCCCTTGGTTTCTTTGACCAATCTAGTTCTTTCAGCATGCAATTTTTTAGATCTTGACAAATACTTAACAAAAAAATGACATTTGCCTCTCTTGTTGACAATTGCTTTCTTTTTATGGCTATCATAATGATCCAATAATATGGAGTGGTGAGTAAGGTTAGGTGTTTTGAGTCCCTTGGCGTTGGAAGTAAGTTTACCAGGAACGGGAGTAAAAAAAGGCTTGGGCCTGATGTAATTATTCATGAATAGTTCTCTTATCTCTTTGCCTTGTGTTGATATTCCTAGCTTTATGGCCTGAAGTCTAGTTTCTCTTTTTCACATGAAAATAATCTAATTAAAGGCTCAAAGTATGTGAATTGCAATTTCAGTGAGAGCTTATTTAGAACGATAATATCACAGGAACCTAATAGCATGGTAACAATTGCGGAATATCGACTGCCAGAGGCTAAGGCGGGAACAGCAATGTACTTTGATTTCCCTAGGCAGATACAAACCAGACGAATTTCATTCAAAATTCTTGGAGATGTTGCCGCATTTACAGATGACCCTACAGAACAAGATGATTCTAGTCTTAGAGCTCCATTATTGGCATCTGGGTTGTCATTATCTAATAGAATTAAGGTGTATTACTATGGTGATCCTTATGAACTTGGGAAATGGGCTAGTCTTTCAGCTGTTTGAATGGTTATTTAGACACACGTAGAAAAGGGTTAGGGGATTGATTGGGATTGGTTGTGGTTGTTATATAGTTCATTTTTTGTTGTTGTAATATCAGTATGTAACATTATATTCATTGATGTAATAATATCAAAGTCGTGAAATCAGAGTAGCTTGTATCTTCTGTCAAAGGTAATTTAATCTGCACTTTTTTGACAATAGCTGTTGGAATCCCAGATTTTTGGAGTTTTGGTCCAAAACAAACCCGTAGATGTGGTTTGCACTTAAGGTCCCGGTCCCACTTATATTCTGGGGGCCACTTACTGGGTAGGTAGCATCATGTACTGTGTACATGATCGGTTGAATGCAACCAATATCATATCATTCCACGACTGTGTGGTTCCCACCAACTGTGAGATATTGGTTGCATACAATTCATCAAGAAATGTTTTGTCCACAAAAATTTCGCAACAAATTTTAAGTAACAGATTGTTACGGATTGTTATTGGTGAGGTAAAAAAATAATTTTAACAATAAACCTATGATTTGTTGTGATAATATTGTGGACATAGCACTTCTCATATATTATAGATAAAGTACAGATATTTTATTACGATTTATTATTTTGAGGAATGGTTGCATACAACACACATCTCACATGGACTAAGCATGGGGCCTGCCCATATGTGAGAGGAGGGGTATTGTATGCATCTGTTACACAAAATACCACTTCTTCCTCCTTATGATTCCATGTTCTCCCTAGATTGTTTTATTGGTCGATTTGCACCCGAAGATGAATTGAAATACAATAAACAATTTTTCCTTTTGTTTTTTTTTTTTTAACTTTTAAACTGGATGAGATGAATGAAGTAATTTGTAATTTAACATTGGCCCGTTCAGCCATTCACTACAAAACTTCATCGCACCTCCCTTTTCTTAGGTAGGAGATATGGGAAGGGGACAGGGAATGAACTTGTTCTTTGGAACATAGGTTGTGATCAAATATGAGAATGAGACAAAAATAAATGCATCACAAAACTAAACTAAACAGAAACAAATTTAGCATTGCTTGCTTAAATTTGGAGGCTAATCAGTTCATAGGCTCGTATTAAAGCTTTTCCTGAAGGGAACAGCTTCACATTTCCACATTCTTAATTACTAAATAAATTTGATTTCTACATAAATCTCCCATAGTTTTCTTTTTCTTTATTTAAAAAAAAAAATATTTGGATGAGCTTAGTTTTACTTATTTATTTAGTGCGAAAAATTAGTCGTATGATATCTTACCTAGAAAAAGTGAATTTTTATTTAATTTTTAAAATTGTACTTAATAAATAAACAAAAGAAGCTAATAGAAAGAACAAAAAAAATCATCCAAAGGGGGCTCACAATCAGAAAATTAGCAAAATATAAATGTTACATTTATCCCTCACCTCACTATCTACTTATAAATTTATTTTTTCTTTAAAATCACAATTTATTACTTTCATATTATGTATCTATGTGTATATATTTATGTATGAATGTGTGTGTATATATATATATATATACTCAAATTGTAAAAATTAAATTGGGATATATTATTATTATTATATACTATATTTGGGCAATCCAGAGAACAATCAAAATCTTGAAAGACAATACATGAAGTAGACAATTACTACCTTAGACTTGGGTATACTTGACGATAAATTAGATGATGACAAGCCATAAACAAATATTATTGTCAACATAATAGCAATAATTTATTTAACTCCCAAGCATGACCGGAGGTATGAGGGTAACTACTACATTCATATACCTAATTTCTAACGCAAAAATGAGTATAAAAGTCATTCAGCAAAAAAAAAAAAAAAAAAAAGAGTATAAAAGTCTATATGTGTATGTGAAAGCAGCAAAAGTCAAGTGTCATTGTTTATTTTATATTCCTAATTTTCTTAAGTATCATTGTTTTTCAGTCACATTGCTTTCATCCCAGCCTTAATTTGTTTTTTCTTTTTCTCTCCTTTTTTTTGGAAAACAAACAAGAATAATGCTACATGTACAAATTATTTTACAAAATTTTTTACAAACTGCTAATGTGGTGAGTGATTATTGGTAAATAAAAAAGTGATATTAATGATGAGTCTAGATGAAAATCAATAAGAGGTTGGCCACATCAATATTTTGTAAAAATATTGTAAAATGGTTTAGTGCCTGTAGCATTATTGAACAAACAAAGCAAAAACAAACATGATTGAAAAACAATGATACCGAAAACATGAATTCAAAATACAAGCAAACATACAATCCCTAAAACGTTGAACATGCTAATCTTGATCTTAGAGTTCTCTCTAAGTTTGAACAATAATATAATCCGAATAAGTTCTCAACATGTAAAGGTCATATCTAATGAATAAATTTTCCCTTTTTTTGTGGAGTTTAATAGAGGTAATTGGTAGAGAGTTTACCTTTACTTCAAATAAAGAGATTGTTTTTGTATTGACTATTATGTTATCTGCTTGAATTTTCATTAGACATATTTTTTCATAATATTACAAAATTTGTCTAGGACATATTCTACTTGATCTGGTCAACTTGTGCACTAACTTAGAAAATTTTAACCTAGACTAGATAAAATATGCCCTGAGAAGTCTAACCCTTATTCAATAGAGGTCATGTCATTAGTCATTTCTTACCGATCACCCTTGAACCCTGTAAGGGGGTGGGCTGTGCTAGTGGTATTGGGCTGCCTCCTGCTACACTAAGCCCAAGTTTTCTGGATAAGAGAGTCGGGACCGGTCTAGCTTCAACTTAAGGTGGTTCGGCTTGTGCGCAAACTAGGCCAAGTCTGCCAGGAACGTGTTCACGGCAGGCGGAACTGTTTCAGACAAATTGTGGCAGGCAAACATAATAATAATAGAATAAATAGAAAATATCTAACCACTTAAATGGGGAAATGACCAAATAGCCCTTAACATCAATTACAACAACAACACTATTTGTTTTCCTTTTACGGAAGAGAGGGAAAAAAGAAATAACAAAGAAACATCAAATGTTCACGGGTTAATCGGAATACCGGAGGAATTCGACCGGAAATTCAATTCGCAGGAGCAGAACCACAAAGGGGAGAACGTCCCTCCTTAAAGCAGTCAATCTCTCAGGAAAGAATCCTGCCGTAGAGGTTAACAGCCCTGAGGGAAACGGGCCTGAGTGGTTTTCTGTGTAGGTACTTTCGAGTTTTTTCTTACAGAGGGCCGGGTTTCATGAGGGAGAGAAGGGATTAATCTACCGGTGCATGCCCACCTTTCTATTTCTCACTATTTCTTTCTTTCTTCTCATTATGTTTTCCTTTTCTATTTCTTTTAAGTTTTCTATTTCTTTCTCTAAGTTCCGTTCATCCTCCCCCCTTCTGTTCACGGCAAGATCCTCCTTTTATAGTGCCTGTCGTGACCCGATTTTACTGTTTTAACCCTTAATTCCCTTTGTTTGGTCTGGGTGTACTGGCCGACTATCATTATTCCATTTGTGTGTCGCCCTCCCATCGCCAGACAAGGAAGAGTATTTTGTTTGCTAGTCTGTCGTGGCACCCTTTCCTGCCACGGTCTGGGTTATTTCTCTCTCCCTATCCCTCATGGCATGCACCTAATGGTTCCAACTCAGCTTGCCTCTTTTGGGTAGTAAGCCATCCCAGCATGACACCTCCCCGAAAGAGCTTGAGCCGGAATCATAAAAATAGATTTTTCCCCTCTCCCCACCACCAAACCGTGCCCTCTTATCCTCTGACCCCCCGACCTTACCATGCTCTGTATTGGTTGGGTACATGCTGGTGGTGCCTGGGCCTTGCGCGTGCCTTTATTCCATATGTGTCCAAAACTTGCTTGCTGCTCATTCGTCTGCCGTGGTCTGGAGGCTCGCCGTCCGTGTTTTTTGACCTCTTATGTGGGCTATTCTTTGTTTTCCCACTCCATTCAAGAGCTGGGCTTTGTCTGATGATGGGCCTTACATTTCTTTGGCCCATCCCTTGGTTTCCTTTATTTCTTGCAATGTCGTACTGTTATTCCTGCTGTAATAACTTAATCCTACTGTGCCTCTTTTGGGCCAGCCATTTATTCCTTCTCTCAATGGCTTGGCATGGTCACTGTTTTAGCTTTTACTTATGGGCTCCTATATCCTTTGGGGCTTTCCTTTGGGCATCCTTGGCCCGTTTGCTTTCTTTGAGCTTCCTTGGCCTTTTTGCTAATTTCACACTCCTATGGGCTTTTTACTAACTTCATTGGGCTTCCCTTGCCCAATAACCTTATTCTCATCCTTGGGGTTTATGGGCCTGCCATAAACCCCTTACTTTCTTAATTTGCATTACCTTGGGCCTGCGGTGGCCCTTTCTTGCTTTTCTACCTCATACACTGCCCATGGGATGCTATTTCTTTTTTTCCGGGCTTCTTTGAGCCCACTTGTCTCTTTAAGACCCATTTGTTTATTTCTTGGGCCTGTGATCCATTATTCCTGTTGCTTGGGCCTAATGGTTTTTCTGTCTACTTTGTCAATTCTTTGTTGCCCTCGTTATTAGGCTTTCTTTCTCACAAATGGCCCTCAACAAACCCTAAACCCTAAACCCAAAATATATAAAAAGCCAAAAACCGTTGATTGAGGGGGCAAGGTGCTCATTGTCATGCTTGAAAAGGCAATGTTTTTTGTTTTTCCTAATGTTAGAATAATTTTTCAATGTATATTTATTTAAAATTCTTATTATGAATATCTTAAACATCAAAACAAGTTTACTTTTAAGCATATTACCCATAGCCATAAGTCTTTAGACACTTTCAAAAGTAAAATATCAATTTTAGGATTGGCCACCTCGGTAATTCAATGATTTCTAGTAAAACTTTAGCTGTTTTTTAATTTTAAGTGAGAGGGGGGGGGGGGGGGGGGGGTTGTGATTCCTAGTTCTTCAATGAATGATAATTTGAAGAAGAAGCTCAATATGGATTGAACACAATTAAGATATTCTAAAAATGTTGGCTAATTCTCAAGAGAGTCATAACTCATTAGCATTATTTGTTCTCTTTTACGAGGATAACTAGGGTTCAAATCTCTTCTCCAATATTACTATAAATATCAAATTATCAATGAGAAATGATTGCTAATGGACAAACCGTGGCCAACCTAATAATTTAATAGCATGGGAATTTTGATCTTTTCATTGAGATCAAGTAAGGATTCACCTCTCTCAGCCATACATTTTTTAAAGGAAAACAATTGATCCCAACCATCCAAAAGTTTCCAAGGGCATGCAGTTCCAGGTACCATAGCTAACCATCTTTAAGGACACTAACAGGAGGTGAAGTGGTGCTAAAATAAAAACGAAGAATAAAGGACTCATTCAAGTTGCACACATCGACAGACTGAGAAACCATTTCCAAATAAAAACTAAGTAATAATGAGGAAACTAGGGCTCGACATTGCATGTGTCCTTATAACGCATTCAGAAGGCTGCCGGCTTCAAAAAGAGAAGAAACTATTTAGAGTCATAAATAATTACTGAAATAATCTTTGATATTTTATAATCAACTAAAAATATTCTTAATCCAAAACAACAAATAACATCTAATCCGATACCAATTCAAAGATTAATTAGAGTCATGTGTATAAGTATTTTTTTAGCACTATGAAGTAATTTAATTTCTCTATATTTAACAAACCAAAAACTGAAGGTACATTTTTATTTTTTTTTGACACAAAACGATAGTAGGCTATATTCAATTAATATCACGATGTACAATGGGAAAGAGAAAGGAGGGGCATTCTTCTAACCAAACAATAGCCTTTTTATTCTCTTTTACAGCACTAGCTAGAGCTAAAGCAGTACGGTTACATTTTAAAGGAACAAAAACAAAGGATATACTAACAAATTATTCACATATAAGCTTAATATCCTCCAAAATCCAAGCCACTTCTAGAGAGTGGAGTGCAGATCCTATCTGAATTAATGAAGTCCACCGGCTCAGCAAAATTACTCTCAACAATGACCTTGGAAAAGCAAGTGTTTTGACAAAACACAAAGGCCTTACGCATGACAGCAGCTGCTGTCCACAGTGAGTGCAGCTCCTTCCTGACACGCTCACAAGATGCTGCCAAAACTTCCCTTTCTGAATTACGAATTAGAAAACCCACACCAACTGAAGCTTTAGACCGAGACTGTGAGAGAGTAAGGTTTAATTTGAAAACTGAATCTGAAAGAGGAGGAGGCCATTTCCTGTCAGGTGCTGTCGGTACCGTTAATCCATTCTTATTAACCTCCATTAACTCCATCACATACACCGAAGCTCGACACTAAAAACCATCTGAACAGGGAGTTTTGTTTTCAAAGATGAATTTGTTTCGACAGTTCCATATCATCCAAAGCGCTACACACAAAATTTCAAATTCCAGAGAGTGCAAGGGAAAAGTGAAAAGAGTTCCTGAAAGGAGCTTGAAACCAAACGGCTTGAGCAAAGGAACATTCCCAGAGGAGATGACTACATGATTCCGTTGCATCTGAGCAAAGCACACAGGAGTAAGAGCTGGATATACGTTTATCAAAAAGCTTGGTACGAAGAGGAAGACTGTCAGTACAAGCTCTCCAAATGAAGGATTTGATCTTCGGAGGAATCAAGGAAGACCGGATGATATTCCAAAAAGAATGCCTACGACCTGAATGTGAAGAAGATGCCAAGTTGCCAAAGGAAGCATTCTCCAACTCCTTTTGAAGAAAATAAGCACTACGAACTGTGAAGTTTCCAGCCTTATTTTTTGTCCAAATCAGTGAGTCAGGAGGCAGTCTGAAATTTACGGGGATAGATTTAATGATGTCAGCTTCAAAGGGATAGAAAACAGAATCAATCAAAGTCCCTTTCCATCTCGGCTGAAAGGAAGACGTGTCAATAAGATCTGCAACTCTAGCTTCTGCAGGAAGAATAGTCCGAGGTGAAATGACTTTTTGATTAAAGGCCATAGGCAGCCACTCGTCTTGTCATATATTAATCATAGTTCCATTCCCCACCCTCCATCGACTTCCTTGAATCAAGAGAGTCCGACTCTGAGCAATACTCCTCCAAGCATAAGAAGAATGAGATGGGATTGGCGCATCCAAGAATGAACCATCTGAGAAGTATTTGGACTTAAAACACTGTGTAAAACAGAGAATCTTGACAATGTAGAAGTCTCCACCCCTGTTTAGCGAGTAAGGCCAGATTAAAGCTTACTTTATTATATAGGTTTTTGGTTTTTCCAAAATTCCTCACAGTCCTCTTCTAAAACATAACACCTTTCAGATAATAATCAAAGGATTGAAATTAACTTTACCACATGCTGCACAAAATCATAATAACAATGAAATAAAAAAATCATACAGATATACCAAAAACTAGTGCTAAATATATATGGTATTCCCAAAAAAAAAAAAAAAGAATATACGGTTTCTAAGAGATTATATAAGTGGAATATGTTTGCCAAAATTTTTTTTTCTCTTTGTTTTTTTAGCTTGTTTATAGAATAACATTTTAAAGCCTTATTATTTAGGTACAACTTACAAATATATTTTAATGAACTGTCAATAAATAAACAAATAAACTTCCAGCAAAAAGTTGCATCCAATGTAACACATGATACAATTTATTGCACAAATGACTCAAAACTGTAATCCTAGAAAATCAAGATTCAAGAGGAAGCTAAAGTATACTGGCGGTGTGATATGGCAACCGATGTTCTAATACTTAATTAGTCCTTTTATATATATATATATATATATATGGGATAATTACAGTAAACCTACCTGTGATATGTCCTGTTTTCTCTTTGTCTACCCGTGGTTTAAAACTTTACGCTTTGCCTACCTGAAGTTAGTTCCGTTAGGTTCCGTTAGTCTTCCGTAACCTACCTCTCCGTTTGCCATTAGAAAAACACATTTTTAGGCAAAAACAAATATAACAAGAATAAAAAAACTAGGGTTTTAAATTAAAAATTGGGCAACCAAATTTACACAAGGCGAGCCTCTCAGGATTCGGCAATTAACTTTGTACAGATCAAGGTCAAGCCATCAAGATGAAGGGCTAACATTGAATCAGCAAAACAATGAGGTTAAAAGTCGTTTTGATTTTCGAGTCATTTCAGTTGTAGGCAAGCATGGCTCTGGCAAGACTACCTTTGCAAAGGCAATTTATAACAGTCATGAGGTTAAAAGTCATTTTGATTGTTGCGCATGGGTTCTTGCCTCTGGGAACCTTACAGATGTGCTAGTGAGCACATTGGAACAGATTGTAAGTTCAATTGTTGATAAGAAATCTACGAAAGAGGAATTGACACAGAAGATCCATATGATTTTGAAGGAGAAACGGTACTTGGTTGTGTTGGACGATTTGCAGACACCTGATGTATGGAAAAAACTTCTTGATGCCTTTCCAGACACAAAAAATGGAAGCAGAGTCATGCTGACTTAGCAATTATCGCGTTGCTTTAAGAGCAAATACAAGAGGAGAGCCTCATCAACTCAACCCGCTAAATGACGAAGACACTTGGGAATTATTCTTAAGAAAGGTACGCTTACCAGACAGCAAGCAAGTCCAATTCTTAAATGTTTTGGCCCTGAGTTACAATGATCTACCCTTCCACTTGAGGCCTTGCTTCCTCTATTTACAGCTTTTCCCAAAAGATTATGATATTCTTGTGAGAAGGTTGCTGTGTTTATGGCTTGTAGAGGGATTTGTGAAGCAAACCCCTGGGATGACTCCTGAGGATACAGTGGAAATATACTTGGAAAAACTTGTGAAAAGAAGCATGATTCAAATATCCAAACGGAGAAAAGATGGGAGTCCCAAAACATGCTGTATGCTTGGTGTGTTACATAATGACAGTAAACAGTAAATTTGGTTGCCCAATTCTTAATTTAAAACCCTCACTTTTTTATTCTTGTTATATTTGTTTTTGCCTAAAAATATGTTTTTCTAACAGCAAACGGAAAGGTGGGTTACAGAAGGCTAACGGAACTAATCTCAGGTGGACAAAGTGTAAAGTTTTAAACCAGGCAAAATGAAAACGGGCCATACCATGGTGGGTTTATTGTAATTATTCCTATATATTAAATGGCAAATCTTTTATTTGAGTGGTGATACTACCATTTTATATTTTCTTTTTTGGTTTCAATAGGTGTCTTTAGTACATTTGTTAATTGGCTATTTTTGCAAAGTCTTGATACTACTTTCATAAGAAATATAAAAAATTAGCAAAAAAATAAAAAAAAATTTCTTTTCTCATAAAAGTTTTCTTAAAATAGTTCATAAATTGTTTCTCAAAAAAAAAAAAAAGTTCGTAAATTAATGAGCTTAGGCATTCATTAAATTTTTTTAATATAATAAAAAGGTTTAAAGTTGGAGACAAGAGAGCAAAGCACTGAAGCAGTAATCCTTGGCAAGCAACCGCCTAATCTATCCAAAACACTAGCAAGATAGCCTACAAACTTGACTCTGTTGTTGTTAATTTATAATATGCATTCCTTGACTATCTTTTGGCTAAAAATCAAAAAATAAAAATTTATTTTATATATATAGAAACATCAACATGCAAACAAAAAATCATACTTCTATATAATATCGCATCTTCCCTATTTGTCCTTTTCTAGACACTACACTACTTTGACTTATACCTATAAATTAACCTGCCATATCAATGCATCAATTCCACAGCTTTGCCTTTATTGTTTTGAGACGAGCTCAAATTAACTTAATTCCTAGGTGGACAGGAAAAGAAACCATTAACCATGGCTATCCAAACACGGGCCAAGATTCCAGTTCTTGATTTTTCTAGTGAGGACTTGAAGCCTGGTACAGGTTCATGGTTCTCAATGCGCAAACAAGTTTGCCATGCACTTAAAGAGTATGGTTGTTTTGTAGTAGAACTTGGCCATAAAGTTTCTTTACAACTTTACAATAAAATCTTTGATGCAGTGGGTGAGTTGTTTGATTTTCCCACAGAAACCAAAAAGAAAATCACTTATGAAAAGCCTTTCCATGGCTATGCCTCTAGTGCTCTCCACGAACGTTTGGTGATTGAAGAAGAGGGATTTGAAATCTGTGGACATCTCTATTAGAAACACATACATTTAGCTATTTGTATGATTTATAATGCTTGAAATACTCTTATATCGTTGACAAAACATAGTAGTCTATAAAAACTTTATCTTTGATATGAATAAGTATTGTTTTTTCCGTTTTTAACAATAAGTCTATTGGATAATATCACTGTCAATTTTTTTAAAATTTTCTCCTCTCTTCCCGTGTGTGTGTTAAAAATACTTAGTATTCTCAAATGAAAAAATGGTGAGTTAATCTCACATTAGAAAATGAGTGTGAGTTAAAGAGGTTTAAAACCTGTGCTATGTATCCAAGAGTTAGGTCTTTTTAGATATATATCACTGTCAATTTCTTTAAAACCTTCTCCCCTCTCCCCATATGTCCATATGTGTGTGTTAAAAATATTTAGTATTTTTTTTAAAAAGGTCTATTAACACAATAAATTATATAATCTTTTCATAATTAATTACTATGTTGGTAATGAAAATGGTACCAATGGTGGACTCATGTGAAAATAATTTTATACCAATTATAATTTGTCACCTTAAAGAGTTGTGAAAAAATGGTGAAATTTGTTGTTTCTTACATTACTTGATTTTTTAAATAAGAGTGATGCTAAGGATACTAAAATTTTACTGCGTGCTTTGCAAATATATGTCACCAATCACAGAAAAAGGTAGTTCTAATATATATCTATTACGATTTTGAACAGACATCTCACATCTATTGTCATGTCAGTTTATAAGTTTCTTGTAGTAAAATTTGTATAGTAATTTCAGCATTCTCCTTTAAACAATACATGTTCATGGTTTTCATCATGTAACACTAGTTTTTGTGATTTGTCTCTTGGTTAGTGAGATTGCAGATTCATATGTGAAGCAGACGGAAGAATTAGATAAAATTTTGATGAGATTGGTATTTGAAAACTATGGTGCAGAGAAATACTATAACTCTCACATGGAATCAACTACTCATACTGTCGCATTTCTAAATTATAATGAACCTCAAAAGACAGGGACCAACACAGGCCTTAAAAACCACACGGACAAACACTTCACTTTCATACTTCATCAAAATCGTATAAAGGGCCTTGAGATAAAAACTAAGAATGGTGAATGGATTGGTTTTGATCCCTCCCCTTCAACCTTTATATTCTTAGCAGCTGATACACTCCAGGTGGGTTACTTATAATTAATGGTTGTCATTGCAGAACTCCTATGAACATTCCTCTTTCTTATACCTATACTACCTAAAAATATTTAAGAATCTGAGAAAATATTGGTAAATATAGTGGGAAATGTTATAAAAGAATTCTAGCTTGTATAAGCTTATAACATGTAAAACATGTTAGGAAACTGGTGAAAGTAATTATGATTCTATTTTGTCATGAAACAAATGTTTTTTTTTTCTCTTTGTGTTGTGATCAATTTAAGTCTTAATTTCCAGAGCTGGTAACAACTTTGGTTACTGAGCCTTAGTAATGTCCCATATACAATATTATGCACAGCTGTTGACATTACTTGTATCTGATTGAAGCAAACATTACTTTTGACTAGGTTCATCATTGAATTCCCCTTTTATTATCTATAATTCATAATATATTATGACAATAGTTGTGAAAAATATTGTGTCCTTAGACTTATTGATTAATAATTTCAGATTGCACCTTTCGAAATAGTATGTTATTATAATATATTCTATTATAATTGATTGATGCATGTTTCACTTGAACAAGGTATGGAGCAATGACAGGATACAAGCTTGCGTCCAATGAGTTACATTGAGTACTGAAAATGAGATTAGATATTCACTCGAGTTGTTTGCATTCAATGATGGGTCAATATGTGTGCCAGAAGAATTAGTTGATAAAGATCACCCTTTACAATACTGTTTGATGATGCACAAAAATTGTCAGTGAGCTGATGTCCTTGATTGATCCAATGGGTACCTGAAGAACAAGAACCAAGAACCAAACAGAGAGCACTAGTGGGGTGCTGGCCAAAGACCCTCCGAAAGTTAAGTTAGTGAATGAGAAATCTCCAAGAACTCTATAGTGAGAGAGCTAGGGATTTTCTGCGTACCTGGGAGAAAAGGAGGTCTAATGCTTATATAGTGTTGAATAGCAAACTAAGATCCCTTGAATGTAGGGATCTTTCCTTGTAGAAAAGATCTGGAATTAGGGTTCCATGATTTGAGGGTGTTTTTCTATACAAGGAAGATATGGGCGTGTAGTAGGGTTTTTGGGAGTGGTGCGCAAGATATTTCCATATGAGGATATATGCATGGAGACTACGTAAAGGATTGTGGGGCCCATTAGGTCTACTCGTAGGCATGGTCTAGCTTCTGTCCGTTAGTGTGTAATTGCTGACGCAAGAAACGATCTGTCTATAGAATGTGAACTACCTAATGAGTCTCCTAGGGGTGGCATCTCCATTCATCCGTACCCTAAAATCTACCAATGGAACATATTATGACAAATCCGAGGCCTCTATAATGACAGGCTCATGGTCAGTAGGCTTAGCAGCTTGTCGTCGGGATGGTGAGGACAAGGATCGTCCGTTCTTGTGAGTACCAAGATGGATGGAGAGAAATGGAGTCTTGAGCCCGTTGAGGTCGTTTAGGACGGGTGAACAACCAAAATTCCTACCAGACGAAAATACCCTCATTAGCTGTCCCTTACTCCATGACCCGTCGGGGTAGTTAAAGGGTCGTGGAGTACATAAAATACTTTCATCATAATGTTCTTCATCCCGAAAATCTATGTCATAAATGAAGGGCAAAAAGGTCTTTCCATTTTGTGGGGTGACATGTTGCGTCTTCTAATTCGTTCATAGGAAGCATTGCATCGCTTCGTTTTTTCGTGCTCCTTTGTTTTATAAATATGCCCATGCCCTTTTGAAGTTTACTTTTTTATTACTCAAAAATTCACCCAGAGCTCTAGCTTCAGTCCTATCCGTCCGTCGCCTGCTATTCGTCCTTACACTTCGCTGCTTTGTCGAGCTCATTTTCTACCATCGACTTTGCAAGGTAATGTCTTTTTCCTTATATACTCATTCTTCTTTCAATCGACCCTCCTTGGTCGCCAGTCTAGTATTTAGCTTACATTTGAGTGACCGCCTAGATTTTGTTCGTCACTTGTAGGTGAGAGGATATTAGGTGGTAGTAAAGCGACGAGCGGTCATGTTCCGTTGATTCCTCTAGATGATGAACATGTCGGTCCGTTGAGCAATGACCCTATGGTGGGAGATTGGACAAACTTTCAGAAGAAGGAACCGTTAGCTCACCTTTAAGAAGAAAAAGTGGAGGGAGATGAAGAGGTGGAGTTAGAAAGAGAAGAGGTAGAGGGGGAGAGGGACGAAGGTGAGGGAGACGAAGAAGAAGAATTTGGAGAAGAAGAGGACGGAGAGGAAGAGGATGGGGAAGGAGACGAAAAGGGCTTTGAATTGTCAAGTGACGATTTTAGGCCTTTTAGTCTCCCTAAGATCTGGTCAGTGAACAACTTTCTCCCCAAATTGTCGGTGAAGATGTTTAACAAACTCCATGACTATTTCCAAATACCCAGCCATATACCTTTAAGGTTGTCGGGTAAAAATGAGAAGTGCTACTCTTGATAGAAGGCAAACGTCGGCTTTTATGAGTCTGTCTTGGTCATGGGGCTGAGATTGCCTCTTACTGTGTTGCAGCGTCAGCTCGCGAACTACCTAGGCATGTTTGTCAGGCAAATCTATCCCAACGCCTAGAGGATCTTTATTGGTGCTGAAGTGCTATGGGGGTAGATGAGTGAGGGCCACCGTTAGCTAACCTTAGACAAGTTCTTTTTCTATTATAAACCCCAGCAAATAGCAGGTTCAAAGTGTTTTTACAATTTTGTGACGTGAAAGGAGACGTTAAAACTTGTGACGGACGTGCCTGATTCCAATCAAGATTGGAAAGGTAGATATTTCTTTGTTTAGGGGACAGATTGAGTGTGGAGACCAGAAGAATGGGTGGATGTAGTTGAGTTCGATAATACTTGGGGAGTTTTAGATACTACTGGTGAGTTGTCCGTAGTGTAATTAATCGTCCGTTGTTGTGGGCTAATGGAGTCGTCACCTAGATTAGGTCTAGGAACCATATCGAGTTTTTTGAGCCAATCACTTACACACATGGGTCCACATACCAAATTATGGGTCTGGAGTTTGGGTACGGCTTGGGAAGGTGTTAGGCACCCAAGACCCCCTGGCTTGTGGGCCGGCCTCTATTATGTGTTGCTAGGTCATATTTAATTAAAGAGTTTATTAAGAGAGCCCTAATCCTTATCCTAAACATACATCATGCAATTAAGAAAATAACACATATAACATGTTAGAAACATATCACAATATAAAAGGAAACAAATCAAACACAAACAAACAAAATAAAATAAACATGGCAAGTTGACAATTAAATAAAACACACAAGGAAAGAAAATCAAATAAACTAAACATGGAAAAAATTACTCAAACAACATGGAAAACAATTAAACCTAAATAATTAACCTAAAACATAATGAAACAAAATCAAATAACATATGGAAAATGATCAAAGATAATAAAAACAAGATTTTACCCTAATCTGGATTCAGGGTGCATATGCATACATGTACTCAAGTATGCATACGCAGCCTTTAATATAGATTAAAAAAAATTACATTTTTAGAGATTTAATCAAACAAACATATAACATGTGAGATCAAACAAGCGTGTTAGAAACCCTAAAAAACTAAACTAACCTAAAACAAAAACATAAAACATCAACATAAAAAACAAAACATGAAACAAAACAAACAATTAAACTAAACTACATTAAATCAATAAACATGTTGAACTAACCTAGGGATTGCAATAACAATATAAGAACAAGAACATATTATTAATAACCTAAAATCAGATTAATACATATCAAACATAATCATGAATATCAAACAAATCAAATAAAAAAAAATATAAAACGATGTTAAGAAACTCATGTGAATCTTATTGAACAAAGAAAGAGTTCATTGAAAGAATACTCACCTTGCTTTAGACTATGAGTTTAGAGTTTGTTTAACCAACCCCTCAGTGCCTACAACACAAAGATTAGATTGATAGGACAAGAATAATAAAAAATGCACAATAGTTTAGGTAATCACAACTCAAGAACAAACTTTAATTGAAAAAGGTTTTTGAGAAATCAATTTTGGAAAATAGTTTCCACCTTAGAAATAACTAAAGAAAGGTTTTAATTTTATAAAAAAACGTTCTAAGGTGCTGCCCTAGGATTTTGAAAAGAGAAAAAAAGGTTTTAGAGAAGATGGAGAAAAAAAATCACTCTCTCTAGCTAGTGTTTTGATTTGAGGCATAAGGTGAGTATTTATAAGTAAAAATTAGGGTTTTGGGGGCTGTTTAATTATCTCTGGACGTGCTCAATGGTCTATGGGCCGGCCTACATCAAATAATGATATTTTGGGCCTTTAAAATGAAGTTTTAAATCCTAGAAAATCGGATTGCCTAGTTGACCTAACGTCAAACAGTCATAACTCACTCAATATAAGTTCAAAGTAGGCAAAATTTGTGTTCAAAAGCCCAGGATGTCTATTTTCCAATAAAACAAACTTCAATGAAAAAATCATTTGTGAATCAAAAGTTATGGTCAAAACAGTGAGTAAAGGTCACTTTTTAGTATTGATTTCAAAGCAATTTGAGCACTTTTGAGTTGTGATTACTTTCAAACTATTGTGAATTCTTTAATTACCCTTGGTTGACATATATCAAGCTTATCATTGGGGTCGGGGACCAAAATTTATTAATGGGTACAAATTAAAATACGGTGTCTATAGTCGTAAAATTAGATGCTACCTTTCTCTTTTTTGCATATTCTTGTTATTCCGTCGCTAACCCTTTCATGTTTTTGGTCTGTCAGCTCAAGCGCTGACAGTGATCAGCAAGGAGCAGAGGGATTTTTTGGGACAGATCTTACAGATTCCCTTAATAGAGAGGAGTTGAAAGAAGCTAGTGATGCTTGACACTTTCCACGCATATTGTGGAGGAATAGTGTCGATGGTTGAAGCAAGAAGGTCAGATGCTCAATC
The DNA here is from genome assembly GCF_001633185.2 of Quercus lobata. Taxonomy (NCBI): domain Eukaryota; kingdom Viridiplantae; phylum Streptophyta; class Magnoliopsida; order Fagales; family Fagaceae; genus Quercus; species Quercus lobata. Next base: position 57,592,146 of record NC_044913.1, read on the forward strand.
TTGCCGACGTAAGTATTTTTGTCAATCTCTTTTTTATTCTTCACTTTCTCTATTTTGATTTGCTCGTCCTTTATCTTACTCTTGTTTTTGGTTTTGCAGAGATGGAGTTGGGGCTAAAAAGGGCTTTGGCGGTGAAGAAGGCTACAGACAAAGGCTGGTAGTTTGTCTGCCCCTGCTACTAAGATGAGCCATAAAAGGAAGAATCAAGCTGACGGGGGACGTTTGGCGAAGAAGATCTTTAGCCAACCCATCGCTTTAGACTTGACAGGATCCCAGAGTAATCCTAACCCTCCTCGTCATGGTGTGGGGAAGGGTTTGATGACGCCTTGTGTCCCCGTCATTAATGAGCTAGTCCCTTCGCAAGTCCCTCTTCTGGTGAAGGATGAGTAGCATGCAGTCTAGACGGCTCATTCCATTGTCAAGGACGCGGACCTTGACGAGACGGATGCCTTGGGGGACTTTGGACGATTAAGTTATGTATTAATAACTTTCTAAGTCAAGTATTAATGATGGATTCATTATGTATTAATAACTTTTTAGGTAATGTATTAATGTCGATTAAGTTATGTATTAATGACTTTCTAAGTCATGTATTAATGACTTTCTAAGTCATGTATTAATGACGATTAAGTTATGTATTAATAACTTTCTAAGTCATGTATTAATGATGTATTCATTATGTATTAATAACTTTTTAGGTAATGTATTAATGACGATTAAGTTATGTATTAATAACTTTTTCGGTCATGTATTAATGACGGTTAAGTTATGCATTAATAAATGTTAGGTTCTAAAAGTTCAGAACAATTTGCAAACCATGAATATAAACTTGTCAAGATATAGATCTTAGAGTCTATGAAGTCATATTAGACAATGCTCAAAGCACTGCAAGTCAGAATTCAAAGAACATACAAGCTACAGGTTTAGAAAGTCAAAATTAGACTGGTTCAATTGATCAAGAGCATTTTTCAATTGATCGAAAGTCTCAAATCAGCAAACGTAAAAAGCCCATAACTTGTTCATTTGAAACCCAAATTGCAATCCGTTTTTTCCTGTATTTAAAGGACATTATAAGCTAACTCTAGAGGGGCTTTTAAGTGAGAGAAGAGTGATTTTTATGCCTCTAATTGTAGATCAAGGGTTTTTGTACCTAAAGCTTTCTGAAGTCTTCTACTGGCAATATTCTCTGAAGAAACTCAAGATCCGGTGTTGTAGAAGTTGTTGCTACAAGATCAACTACTAATGGTGATCTGAAACCTTTGAGTGAGATTTCAAAATCACAAACGTGGGTGTTTGTGTTACAAATTCAAGATAGAAGAGTCCGTGGATTCAGAGTTGCACGTGGTCATGTGAGTAAGTTCTACAAGAGGTAGCTTTAGATTTTGGGAAAAAATCTATTGTAAACTCCTATTCTATCATAGTGAATTTGTTTTACCTTGAGAATAGTTAGGTCAAATTATTCTCACGTTTTTTACCTTGAAACTGGACTGTTTCATTGGTTTTTCTGGGTAATCATATTATTGTCTTATTTATTTGTCTGCACTGCATGATATGATTTATTTCAGTTTAACCTCAATCAGATAATTAACCTAAGTAATCACTTGGATAATATATTAGGTTAAACAATTTGTTTTAAGGGATCTAAACAAACAAACGGTAACTTTTTAGGTCATGTGTTAATGACGGATTCGTTATGTATTAATAACTTTTGGTGAAACTACACTATTGGTCTTTGAAGTTTACCATGTGAGCACAATTGGTCCATAAAGTTTCAAGTGAGTGCATTTAGTCCCTTAAGATTTAAAAATGTGTTGTATTGGTCCTTCAATTAACTTCCGTTAGTTTTATTTCTTACGTGTCTAACAGAACAATGACATGTCAATTTTAAATGACTGGGGATATTTTTTATTATTAAAAAATTACACATAAGCACAAACTCAAAATCTAAATTGTCAAACTCTTTTTATAGATTAGACTTATCCCAATCCCCAAACAACCTAAAACCCTTAAGCCAGAACCTCTATACAAGCCTCCACAGAATTCCAAATATCAAGCCATAACCATCGCAAACTCATAGCAAAATCCAAATCTTTTTGCCAAACTCCACAATTCTTGACAAAAGCCACAATGACCCTAATTAAGGATTATAATTTATAATACCTCATCTTCTTAAATTATACAACGTTAAGATTTATTCATGAGGCCAACCAAAAAAGGCCACACATCATGGGACCTCAACTCGCCATATATTTTGCCAAGGAAAGCTTGTCAGCCCTTGTTCTCAAAGCCTCGTAATAATCTTTCACACAGAATCCATGACTTTTATAGAGAGTCCAAACCATTTTGTTTTCTTCCGCCTTAAAAGATCTACACAAAAGAATGGATCGGCTTCAACAAGCCCTGATATTCTCCTCAGTTTCTTTGTTACCAAAGAATGGGTCAACTTCCTTGTTTAGACCTATAGCTAACTACATAAAAGATCCAAATTTATATAAAAGAAACCTTTTTTTTTTTTCCAATTTTAATATTTGATTTGAACCAAGTGTATATAATAGAAAAAAAAATGTGTGAGGTTTTTATTTCACAATGAGATCTATAGCAGTTTGGTTGTTGGTATTGCAATGGAGGCTAACATTGAAGTACAGGTGAACGAGATTTGGGTTATTTGGGGATTGGGATAAGTCTAAGTTAAAACTTTTTTTGACAACTCAAATTGTGAGTTGGTCATGTGTAATTTTTTTAATAATAAAAAATATGCCATGTCACTTAAAAGTTGACACATCATTATTTCGTTAGACATATGGGTAATAAAATTAGTCAAAGTTAACAGATGACCAATAATGCTCATTTTTTAAACTTAAGGGACTAATAGTGCTCACTTGAAATTTGAGGGACCAATTGCGCTCACAATTATAATTTTCTATGTCATGTATTAATTACGATTAAGATATGTATTAATAACTTTATAGGTCATGTGTTAATGACGATTAAATTATAACTTTCTAACTCATGTATTAATGACAACGATTAAGTTATGTATTAATAACTTTCTAAGTCATGCATTAATGACGAATTCGTTATGTATTAAAAACTCTTTAGGTCATGTATTAATGATGATTAAGTTATGTATTAATAACTTTGTAGGTCATGTATTAATGACGATTTAGTTATGTATTAATGACAAATTCATTATGTATTAATAAACTTTTAGGCCATGTATTAATGACGGATTCATTAAGTATTAATAACTTTTTAGGTCATGTATTAATGACGATTAAGTTATGTATTAATAACTTTCTAAGTCATGTATGAATGACGATTAAGTTATGTATTAATAACTTTCTAAGTCATGTATTAATGGCGCATTCGTTATGTATTAATAACTCTTTAGGTCATATATTAATGATGATTAAGTTATGTATTAAGAACCTTCTAAGTCATGTATTAATGACGATTAAGTTATGTATTAATAACTTTCTAAGTTGTGTATTAATGACAAATTTGTTATATATTAATAATTTTTTAGGTAATGTATTAATGACGATTAAGTTATGTATTAATAACTTTTTAGGTTATGTATTAATGATAGATTTTTTATGTATTAATAACTTTTTAGGTCATGTATTAATGAAGATTAATTAGGTATTAATAACTTTTTAGTAAACCTTATGCAAGGCTAGTGCACCTTTTCCAATGAAAATTGAAACACACATCGTAGTCACATTGAATTTGGACATGTTTTGTATACATACAACTCAATAATTTTGGGCTATAAAAGTAGAAGTAAAATGCATTTCAAGTGTAATCAAATATCTTTTCTAAGCACCAGCAAGATGAAACAAAAGATAATATCCCAGTTTTATAGTTTTGTGTTTGTCCTTCTCTTAGTCTCTGGCCTAATTAGTTCTTATTCGTTTAAAAAGAAACATGTACGAATCATCGACAACCTCAACAACGAAACTTTAAACTATCACTGTTAATCAGCATAAGATGATTTGGGCATTAGAACTCTTCAGCCTAATGAACAATGGCAATTCTCTTTTCAAAATGCTATATATGGCACAAAAGAATTTTATTGTTCTTTTTGTTACAATAACTTCAATGCTAGTTTTGATGTTTATCTTGCTAACGATCATTGGTTAAAGAATTGTGGTGGGGACCATTGCATTTGGATGGTGCAATATGATGGATTCTACTTGTATCAAATAAAAAAGGCTGTAAATGTGAAGATGCATGATTGGCAACAATGGTAGAAAGTAGACATATCACAGCAGCCAATCATGCTTGTTGGTGTGAATCTTCTGGTTAACCATGTGTGCCTTATGTTTGTTTTCGAAAATTAAGAATGATTTTATCTCCCTTTCTATTTCACTTTCATTTTTATATGTTAGATATGTTTGTCCAATGCCATTAAATTTAATAATTGGCCGAATTTATTGTTGAACTTGTTTATTTTGTGTTGACAAATTTATTTATTAATCTTGCCAAATACATGTTTTTGCCAATGAGAAACTAATGATGCAAAAAATTGTCAGTTGAGTTCTCTTCTATGCTGAAGGACAATGAGGATGAAATTGTCAACGGACAAACCTGCAATAAGATGTGAAACAAAGATATATGGATACACTAGTATGGTGTGTGCCAAAAACCCTCCAATATATGATAAAGTTAGTTGGAATTCAATTGGAATATCACAATGGAATTCAACTTTGGGAGTATTTTTGGGATTAGAATTGTGTACCTTTTGTTTCTGTTCCTCTTTGGCTTTATAGCCATCTTGTCTTTAATGACCAATGGATCTCTGCATTCATTCTCATTTGTAATGGTTAATATGTTACAAACTGATGCTTCGATTTGTGTAATGTAGGGGCAGAGTTAGAGGGGTAATTGAGAGGGGGCAAATGCCCCCCTTGACTCCTCAAAAAGTTCATGAGTACTAGTATATAGAAATCATTAAATGCTTTGCCCCTTTTGACCTAAGAAAAAAAAACAAAAAACAAAAAAGTAGTTTCTACTTAAATAAGAAAATAACTCTGACACCAAAGAAAGTGGAAAATTTTCACGGCATAGAGGCATTCAATGCACTTTATTCCCCTTTTAAACCAAAACTAGCATCACTATTGTTTTAAAAAACATTTATCTTCTCCTAGGATTTAGCATGTCACTATTCATGGCACTTTGGATGTTTATCCCAATTTTTCCTTTTTTATTTAAGAAATTTCAATTGTTTGTGGCTCTACGACAAAGCATTTGTAGTGAGAAAAAAATAGAATGATATATAATTAATGGGTCCATGTAGATGTATATTAATTGTTGCACTAATCAATCAACCATATTAAAGAACAAAGCTGGAAAAATGAAAAATTAGATTACATGACTTGAGTCATTAAATATGAATCATTTGATGTGTCACACTGTCACTATATTATGAAAGTTGAAAAATACAAAGGAAAAAGTAACTATCCTAACTAGGAAGTAGGAAGAAATGGAAATGAAAGCATCAAATAGAGAAAACATTGCATTACAAAAGTTAAACAATTGCATAGAACATACTTAATACACCATAAATTAGTAAGGCCACAAAAAGAAAAGCTTCCCTCATGGCCAAATTTGACTTCTAAAGAGGTCTAGATGATAATAAAAGTACAACATGAAACTAAGAGGCTTCAATATTTACTTTTAGCAATGTTGGACAAACTGATTTTAATGTCTTTATGGATTTAATTAAATAAATCTCTTGCTTTTGTTGTTATTTGTTAGTAAAATTTTTTATGAAAATTACAATTGCTCACAATGGTTTATATCGATTTTAAAAAAAAAAAATTTAAAAATATATTTACTTTAATTCTTGCCTCCCCTCAACTAAAATCCTAACTCTGCCACTGCTCCAGGTGGGTTACTTATAATTAATGGTTGTCATTACAAAACTCCTATAAGCATTTCTCTTTCTTATACTATACTACCTAAAATATTTAAAGAATATGAGAAAATATATAGGTAATTATAGTGGGAAATATTATGAAAGTATGCTAGCTAGTATAGACTTATAAAATGTAAAACATGTTAGGAAAATAAAAGTAATCATGATTCTAATTTTTCATGAAACAATTGTTTTTTTTTCCTTAGTGTAATGATCAATTTATGTCTTAATTTCCAGAACTGGTAACAACTTTGGTTATTGAGCATGAGTAATATTCCATATACAATATTATGCACAACTGTTCACATTACTTGTATATGATTGAAGCCACATTACTTTTAACTGATTATCTACAATTCACAATAAACTATGTCAATAGTTGTGAAAAATATTACTTAGACTTATCAATTAATAATTTCAAGATTGTACCTTTTGAAATAGTATGTTATTATAATATATTCTATTATAATTGAGCGATGCATGTTTCACGTGAACAAGGTATGGAGCAATGACAGGATACAAGCTTGTGTCCATTGAGTTACGTTGAGTGCTGAAAATGAGACGAGATATTCACTCGGGTTTTTTGCATTAAATGATGGGACAATATGTGTGCTAGAAGAATTTTGATGAAGATCACCCTTTACAATACCGTCCATTAAATATTCTTGAATATTTCAAAGTACAAAAAGCACAAGCTAGTCACGGAGAACTTTCAGTCAAAGCCTATTGTGGTGTTTGAACTCATTCATTCCAGAAAAGCATGTCTCAATGCTATTTTTATTGCGCACTGCGGGTTTATTTTAGCGTCTTAGTTTCGTAAAGTCAAAAGTGTTTAGATATGTTTTTATAAGAAATTTTAAAAGGAAGTAGAAAGTTATTTTTATTGTGCTTCCCACAAGTTTAATGGGCTTTCAATAAGGATATAGGAATGAATAAACATGTTACGTACTTCAATTTTTTTTGGCTGCATATGTACTCTAAATATAACTAATAAATAAAAGTATTTTGATATCAAAAACAAATATATTTTATCCCCCAATTTTCAGAATAGAAATTCTTTGTCTTGTTGTCAAAAGTCTTGTAGCCCAATTGACACATCATGATATTTCCAATATTTGAGACATCTAAGGTTCAAACCTCTCTCCTCCACCCTCCCCTCTCTTATTGTTGTAATTTGTAACTATCAGATTATCAAAAGTGAATTCTTTATCCCACCATGTTAGTGAGACCAACTAATATGAGAGATAAGGAATTGTGTATTTATTTTATTATCAGAGTTTTTTATGGTTACCCCCACATATCACACTTAGCCACGCATTACATTTTTTTTTTTCAATAATTAAAATTTAATCTCAAATAGAAGTGAACTCTCCGTCAATTCTCACAAGGTCTAGCCCACCCCCAAAAAATTGCTGCTAAAGCATTAATCTTCTAACACCCAAAATTTGTTACAACTTAAATGGATTAAAAAGCATGGGTCTTATTGTTTTTAATTTAGAGGGGGAAAAAAAGAGGATGAATGATTTTCTATAAAAACAAGGCTTGAAACAAAACAGATCAACCACCCCCCCCCCCCCCCCCCCCGGGGGTTAACTTTAAGCATGCATTACATAATAAAATTGATCTTGTTTCATTACTTGCACTTGTTAATTTCATTATTGTCTTCGTGTTTTGTTGCTTGTTTTTGTTGCATGATTTAATTTTAAACCATCATGCCATGAAAATAAAATTACTACTTTTGTTTTAATTGTTGTAATAAATTCAAATAATGATTACTTTTGTGTCCTTTAAATAACACAATAAGCTTTAAATTACCCTTACTTATTTAATAGATAACAGTGGTAGAATTGGTCACCATTTGATCCAATTCCGCCAAAAGCTTCATGAACGAATTAGTTCTCTCGTTAACCAAGAGAAAAACACAACAAAAAAGAGTTATTGTTACATTGTACAAAGTTTTTTAAAAATAAAAAGTATTAAGCATAAGCTATTAGAGAATACTGTGGTTTATTTTTTTGTCAATTTAGAACTATAATTAAAAAAAGAGAAGACAAGATTTAGATTAGATTATCACCGGACATGATCATTTCCATTGGGCCAGAAGATATTGGTCAACTTATGAGTTTCTTCCTTGGAGGTTGCATTATCAATCAACATGCGTTCAAAAGGAGCAGTAGCCCATGGAAAGGCCTTTCAGAAGTGACTTTCCTTTTGGTTTCTATGGGGAACTCAAACAACTCTCCGACTGAGCTAAACATTGTGTTGTGAAGCTCTAAAGGAATTTTATTGCCGAGTTCCGCTACAAAAACAACTGTACTCTTCAAGTGCACGGCAAACATCTTTGCGAGCTGACAACCATGAACTTGTTCCGGGCTTCAGCTCCAAGTTGGAGAAATCAAGAACTGGAATCATCTTGGCTTGTGTTTGGATAGCCATGGTTTTGTCTTCTGTTTTGAGGGCTGCGAAGCCAAAACTAGGTAATGCATTGGTATGCATTAATGCTGTTATTTATAGATAGATGTCAATCAATGCAAATAGCGTCTTGAAAGTTGAAAGACAGGAATGAATGGAAGCTAATGATTGGAGGAATACAATTAATTTTTTTATACTTACCATTTTTTTCCCATACTCCATCAATTAAGTATGTATCAAGACAGATCCAAAAAAAAGATTATATATCACGATTTGCAAGAATGCAAAAATAAATAGATAAATGAAGTTTGTGACTCTATATCATGTGGATGCAAATAAGGCTGTGTTTGGTTCATGTAAAATATTTTCCTGAAAATAAATATTTTCTGGAAATGTTATTTTCGGGAAAGGAAAATATTTTCAAGTGTTTGGTTGCATTCCAAAAAATGTTTTGAAAATATTTTATAGTGTTTGGTTGTTTTGCTGAAAATGCTCTAGAAAACCCATTTTTATCATGTTTCTCACATTTTCTTAAGATCCAAACAAATATTATTACATAGAATCAAAATATATAAACAACACAAGAAACAAAAATCAAAACAAAAACATCATTTATTCACAAACTCAGTGAGAGGGGGAAGAAAGAGCAAGAGATTGAGGGAAAGAGAGATCGGGAAAGAGAGAATTAGAGTGAATGGAGGCGGCGGCGATCAGATTGAGTGGGTTTAGGGGTGGAGTGGAGTGGGCTGGTGGTCGGTGGCGGCCAGATCGGCGATCGATGGTGGTGGCCAGTGCGTTGGAGAGCCTGGTGGAGCACGGCCTGCACTCGGTTGTCAAGATCGATCGGAGCTCGTCAGTGCATGGCTGGCGATCGGAGAGGTGGATCGGTGATGAGGGAGGGGTGGGTTGAGATCTGGGTGGACCGGTGTTTGTGGGTCTTGGGTGTTTGGCCGGCGCGTGATCTGGGCAGTGGGCCAGCGTGATTGGAGCTTGGCTGGGCTGGCTGGAGCTTGGCTGAGGGGAGGCGTGATCTGGGTTTTGTGGGTGTGCTCGTGCTCGAGCTCTCTCTCTCTCTGTGTTTGCGCGTCCGTGCGTCTGTGAGTCCTTTTCTTTCTTTGCGTGTCTCCGGAAATGGTTTGAAGTGAAAATAACGACATAAAATATTTTCCGCCCCATTGCTCTTGTTTTACGATCAACACTGAAAACATTTTCAGTAACAACCAAATACCCACTTTTACGGAAAAGCATTTCCGGAAGTGGTTTGAAGCCAAAACAAACGCACCCTAAATATGTAAATTGAGTCTTTTGATTTTTTATTTTAAAAATCAATATTTATAGAACTCGTGTAAAGCATGCATGCCAGATTGCCAATAGTAAACACAGAGCCATTGCAGGTAGGAATATTCCATTTAAATAATTGGAAAGTAATTGCAAATTGGGATAATATAATAGATTTGGACAAGAAGAAAACAATAACTGGAGAGGTTTCTGAATCAAGTGTAGAAGCTAATGAGATCATGATTTCAATTAGTGAAACTAATGTATTGATTTGGATAGTGAAACTAAAGGTCCAGAAGAAATAAATTGAACATTATGATCACAATATTTCACTTAGCTTGATTTGCCTTCAAAGAAAAAGAGGTCAAATAACATCTTCTTGTATTACTATTGTTGCAAAGAAAACAATGGTGAGTAGAGACTTTTTTACTGCTTCGGTAGCTGAAAAGCCTCCATCTTTCAGAATTTTTATTCGTACCAGTACAAAGTAGCTTGATACAAGAGAGGTATATGACTCTTGCTTGGTTTATGGAGATTGATAAACAATTTCTAATGTTGGAGAAAGTTTGGTTTGAGAAGAAGAAAATGATGGTGTTGATGTTTATTTCATTGGGGAGACGCAATGAATTTCATTTGATGTTGCTATTGACATATTTATCGTTGTTTAAGGTCTCACTACCCTCCTCAAATCATCAATATTATCAGCCATTGAGGATATAACCTGTCCATGTTCCAACTGTGTGTCCATGATCACATTCACATGTTGATTAAGCAATTGCAATTGTGCCATGATAGCTTCAAGAGAGGCACCCCGTGGCATTGGTGGTGTAGAAGTAGCAGGTGGAGGAACATTTGCTGGATGTTGTTGTGGTTCATCATCTGAATCTTCATAATCATCCACTCCTAAAGTACTTCGTTATCTCTTATCACCCTTATTTTTGGTTAATTGTGCCTGCATTTTCTTTAGAGTACTAGAACCAAAAACAAACCTAGGCTTGAGTTCTATGAAAGGTGTAGGTAGATAGAAGCCTAAATGAATAAGAATACGAGTGATAGAGAAAGGCAGATATAGATTATGACGGTAGTCATGAGAGTAATACACACCCAACAGAGACTGACACAAAATGGAGGGAAGATCTATGGGAACATCTGTGAGAAGAGCATAAAGGAGATTATTAGCTCTTTCAATGGTAATAGTGTTACCATGAGAAAGGGGATTGAGATTAGATCCCATGATTTTGTTCAGAAGACGTACTTCATCAGTAAAGCTCACTGTTTCTCTTAAAAGTGGATATTACTGTCCATTTTTTCTCTTAAATGTGAACATCGTTATCCACTTTCTCTCTTATAAGTGAACAACGTTGTCCACTTTCTTATGGCTAGCTTCTCTCCAAAAGTGGCCAAATGTTGTCCACTTTCTTATAGACTCACTAAAAGTGGTCAACATTTGGCCACTTTTAGTGAGAATCCAATTAAAAAAGTGGACAAAATGCTGTTTAAGTTTCCACTTTTTCTTAATAATTAAACTTATTCAAAATAATCAGTGGCGACTCCAGGAATTTTGTCCAGGATATTCCTATTTTACTTTGAAAAAATTTTGGGCTATTTCAATCTATTTCGAGTGTTTCGGGACGTTTCGGTAAATGCTGACCGAAATTTAAGATTTGGCCAGTATGAAGTTTGTGCTTTAAAAAAAAAAAATGTTCTTAAAACCAAAACAAATTTGCATTTTGTACACCGAAAAACCTCAAAAGGAAAAAAAAAATGAAAAGAAAATAAATGAACAAAGGTAGCTATACAATAAACTATAAGTTCATTTGAAATATTAATAAAATTATTAATTATTGTTATTTAGTTGTTTTATTAATTTTTTTGTCTTTTATAAACTATAATTTGTTATATTGTTATTTTATTAATTATTAATTATTATTTAGCCTAACATAATTTAATTTGTTTATCTTTTATAATGTATTGATTAATTAAATTATTTATTATTAGGATCATGAGCCAACTGTCAATCAAAAAATTTCACAATCACAAATTACAATAACATTACACTAAAAGACAATATCTAACCAACTCACCAACACAAACACCAACACCAACACACACCAACCAACGGATAAGAATCATAAGATAAAACCAAATTTAAAAAGTCAAAAAATATGCAAAATATTAATAAACTTAAAAGCTTCAGCCAATCACAGTTCAGAGTTACTCCTCACAGTTCAAATAAAGATTTAAAGTCACTCTTAAAGAATAAAGAGAGAGAGAGACAAAGACAGAGCTTCATCTCATTTCAGATTTCAGATAGAGAGAGAGAGAGAGAGAGTGAGATTGGACCGATCACAGTTCAGAGTTACTCCAATGAGCGACGATGTGCTTTGGACTGATCTTCGATGAGGGGCGAGTTGAGTCGGGCGACGATGTGCTGGAGTCTGGACTGCGACAGGACCGATCTAACTGCTAAGGGGAGGCGTTGCTCACTTGCTCTGTTGCTTTGTTTTTTAGGTTTGCTTTAGCTTTAGTGATTTCTGGTGTACTGATTAACTGATTTGAGGTTTTTGATTTAGTGATTTGCTCTGTATTGGGGTTTTGGTTTTTTTTTTTTTTTTTTTTTTTTTTAATCCGTGGGTTTGCTTCTTTGTAATCTGTTGGGCTCTGTTGGGCTTGCCGTGGGCTTGATGTTGGGCTGGCCGTCCGTTGTTTTGCTCTGTTACAATTTTTTTTTTTTAATAATTTGAGGGTGTTCTTATTATTATTATTTTTTTTTTGAGGGTGTTCCTTTTTTTTTGTTGAGGGTGTTCCTATATATATATATATATTTTTAAGGGTAAACAAATAAAAAAATTTTAATTATTATATATTAAAAAAAAAAAATTTCAAGTCAGGGTGTTCCTGGGAACACCCTGACCATAACGTGGCGCCGCCACTGAAAATAATAATAATTAATCTTGCAATCTCACAATTTATAATTTAAAAAAAAAAAAACTGCAATAATACACAAAACTTGTGGATTAGTTCTCCACTGGGTTCATGGGACGTGATATACCGGTATTAGTTACCACTGGGTTCAACCATTTTTTTTTTTTTTAGGATTACATTGCTTATACAATATCTATATCTATACTATTATTTAAAGAGTTTCCCCTGTTTGGATTCCTCGTTTTGGGTGCCCAAAGTACCCTCATCCTATTCCCTTACAAGTTTTAAACCATCGAGGATAAATATGTAAAAAAAACTGCCAACTATTGTCCTAAATTTTAGTTTTTCAAAAAGAAAACTACTAATTATTCAGCATGTTTAATTTATTTAAGGGGTTTCCCCTGTTTAGATTCCTCATTTTGGATGCCCAAAGTACCCTCATCCTATTCCCTTACAAGTTTTAAACCAGCAAGGATAAATATGTAAAAAAAACTACCAACTATTGTCCTAAATTTTAGTTTTTCAGAAAGAAAACTACTAATTATTCAGCATGTTCAATTTAAGATAACTGTGAATTACTATCTTAACTCCCACAAACAAAAATGCCCAGAAAAAAGGAGCCCACTCTCTCGGACATAAACACAAACTCAATGAATAGTGCACTCTCCTAATTCTTCAATTTTCTTCTAAAAAAAAAAAAATCTTCACTTTTGACAAAAATTTCCTCATTCTCTCTCATGTTGGCCATCCTTATTATTTCCTCTTCATTAGATTAATGACCACTACAATGATGGTGAGTGTTTTGATCCAATTTTTTTCTACATATTTTTTAGACATTGTCTATTGGCATTTCTGTTTTTGGGATTTTAGCATAACAAGAGATCAACGTGATGAGAGTATGTTATATTTTGTCAAATTTCTCAACAGTGGTGGGTCTCTTATCCTATTAACACATATATCTCCTTTGCACATTGTTGAGGGCCATTTGTGAGAGCCTAGGCAGACAGAAAGAAAGCCCAATAATAAGGGCAACAAGGAATTGACAAAATAGATAGCAAAAAACCATTAGGCCCAAGCGGTAGGAATAATGGATCACAGGCCCAACAAATAAACAAATGGGTCTTGAAGAGGCAAGTAGGCTCAAAGAAGCCTGGAAAGAAAGAAATGGCATCCCATGGGCAATGTATGAGGTAGAAAAACGAGAAAGGGCTGCCGCAGGCCCAAGGCAATGCAAACTAAGAGAGTAAGGGGTTTATGGCAGGTCCATGAACCCCAAAGATGAGAATAAGGTCATTGGGCTAGGGAAGCCCAATGAAATTAGTAAAAAACCCATGGGAGTATGGAATTAGCAAATGGGCCGAGGAAGCCCAAAGAAAGTAAACGGGTTGTGGATGCCCAAAGGAAAGCCCAAAGGGACATAGGAGCTCATAAGTAAAAGCAAAACAGTGGCCATGACAAACCACTGAGAGAAGGAATAAACGACTGGCCCAAAAGAAGCCCAACAGGATTAAGTTATTACGGCAGTAATAACAGTACAACGTTGCAAGAAATAAAGAAAACCAAAAGTGGGCCAAAGAAATGTAAGGCCCATCATCAGACAAAGTCCAGCTCTTGAATGAAGTGGGAAAACAAAGAAAAGCCCACATAAGAGGTCAAAAAACACGGACGACGAGCCTTCAGATCACGGCAGACGCATGAGCAGCAGACAGATTTTTGGACATATTTGAAAGGAAAGCACACGCAAGGCCCAGACACCACCAACCTGTACCCAGCCAATATGGGACGTGGTGGGGTCATGGGCCAAAGGTAAGAGGTAAAAGGGGTATGGTTTGGTGGTGGGGAGAGGGGAAAAGACTTATTTTGCGGCTCCTGCCCAAGCCCTTTTGGGAGGTACATACTGCTGGGATGACAGACCACCCAAAAGAGGCAAGGTTGAGGGGCGAACCGTTAGGTGCATGCCTTGAGGGAAAGAGAGAGAAAGCATTTATACCATGGCAGGTAAGAGTGCTACGGTGGACTGACGAATGAAACAAACTTGCCTTTGTCTGGCAAGGGTGAGTATCACACAGACTTGGTGGTCGGCAAGTATGCCCAGACTAGACAAAGGCGGTTAAGGGGCAAAGTGGTAAAACATTGGCCACTGCAAGCACTATAAAAGGACCCTTGCCGTGCCCTGAAAAAAGGATCGAAAAACAGAGGATATTTACGGACTAAAAAAAAAGCAGAGTAAAAGAAAACAAGAGAAAGAAAAGGAAAAAAGATAAGAGAGAAAACAGAGGAAAGAAGAGAGAAAACAGAGGAAAGAAGAGAGGAAATTGAGGAAAAAAGAGAGATAACACAATGGGCATGCACTAGTAGGTCAATTTCCCTCTCTCCCCCTTCAAATCCTGCTCTCTTCCAAAACATAACAAGGATTCCTTTTGGGCAATAACCATTCAGGTTCGACTCCCTCAAAGCCATTAATCCCCACGACAGGATCTTTTCCTGGGAGATTATTTGCATTGAGAAGAGGCGTTCTCCCCTCTTTGGTTTTGCTTCGGCGGACCAAACTTAAAACTTGATTTATGCCCATTCTTGATTAGTTCATATTATTTTCTTTCTCCTTTACTTTCTCTGTAAATGAAATTATCACGACTGTAATCATGTTTTATAAGTAGGGATTACTTGGCCATTTTATTTAAATAGTCAGAGTACTCTGTTTTGCTATTATTATTATATCTGTCTGCCGTAACTCATCTGAAATAATTCTGCTTGCCGTAAGCCTACTTCTGGCAGACGAGGCATAGTTTGTGCACAAACCGGCCCAAGTTGAGTTACAGTTGGACCGGTCCCAACTCTCTTATTTAGAAACATTCGGGCCCATTACCGTAGGAGGCAGCCTAGCCCCACTTTAACCACAAAAAAGGCCCCTACACACATTCTGTCCATTGGTGAGGTGTTGGCTGTGTAACTATGATTCTATTGTTCGAAATTGTTTGATAGTTGTCCTAATTGTTACTGCATTTTTTGATGCAGCCACGCAGAACACACTTAATGATACATCAAGTAGGGAATTACCAGGGCTACTAAGGTAAGTTACTACTTATTGTATGAATTGGCCTTATTTACAATGTTGTTTGATGTTGAATGTTGTGCCTACTTGATGGTAAAATAATATTATTTTGTGAATTTGGAATTTTTTTTTAATTTTATTTTATTTAAAATCTCCTTGCTGCTATTCTGCTTTTTCTGCTCACGGCCATACAAACTCTATGGCCTGCAAAGTTCATATTAGATGTGGATCACTTTATCTTTTCTTTTTAGTTGTTACCCTTTTGAATAAGAGGTTAACTTATGATTATCCCTAACATTAGGAAGTCTTTTGAGTGTGTTAGTGTTGGAATTGGGTCAGATAAGCATAGTGCTTATCTATATCCGCTTAATTGTATGGTGCCTAGGATTTCCGGGTTGGTAAAGGAGAGGAGGGATTTTTTGTTTTGTGTTAGTGAAGATGTAAAAAGGAAGGATTTTTGGGGTTCTATTTTGAAGGCTTGCTGTGAGGTTACCTAAGGAATAGTATCTAAGTACTGTACCTAAATCTTGCTCTTCAATAATTTAAACCTCACATGAAGTGATTGTTATCTAACAAATTGTTGTAAAAAATTTCTTTTGTAACATAAATTATATTTATCATTTGTATAATTCTATGTAAAATTCAATTTATATTTTTTTATAGTAATTGTTAATTTACTATTCTATAAAAAATGTTACGTACCTTTTCTCAGTTTTAAGGATAGTTGATATCTTTGAAATTTAGACTATTTTTAAATTTTGTTATGGATGTGCAATAAGTGGCTAACTTTTAGGATTAAAACACTACATTTTAGGATTGAAATTGAATCATTTACTGTAAAAGAAATATATTTGAAATTTAAACTTTTTTAACTTTTGTTATGGATGTGTAGTAAGTGGATAACTTTTAGGATTAAAACAGTACATGTAGTTATCCACAAATGTGTATTATTTTTAAACTTTGAATTTGAAAAAAAAAAAATGGTGGTCGGGTAGTGTTTTCTAGATAGAATGTGGGATTTAAAAAAAAAATAGTTTAATTCAAAATTTTTGTACTTTTTCTTTTTTAACTTTTTATTATGGATGTGTACTACATTACTAAATTTTAGGATTAAAACATTACATTTTAGGATTAAATTCAACTTGATCACTGTCATAAATAAATATGGTGAGTATTATGTGTGATGAAATAATTTTTCATCACACTCCTAGAAATCTCAAATTATAATAAATGCTCTAAATTAATCTTTACTCAAAAAATAGAAGAGCCTCGCGCGTTCTCAGAGGCTAATTATATAAGAAAGGAAGAGTTTGAAACCCGTTAAATTATTTAATTTGATATGGTTTCGAGAAGTGACAGAGGACTACGGAGTTTTCGCAAGCAAGCAGTATGAGTCTTTGCTGACAGGTCGCCGTTGTTCCAGGATGAGTCAAGCGGTTAAGCGAAGTGCTTGATAAGTGATAAGATTAGACATGGAAAATGTTGTTTGGTTACTAGTTTTTCCTATCCATGCGAAAATAGTGTATATTTGTTGACTAGATTACCCAGGTCTTGTATGCCAATCAACGCCGGTTCTGTTAATTAGTTAATCACAGCTGTGATCATTTTTACCAATTCTCAATCTTTGACCACTGACATCTATAAATAACACAGCATAGCATTGCATTGCATTGCATACCAATGCATTGCACAGTTTTGCCTTCGCAACCCTCAAAACACAAGTCAAAATCATGGCTACCAAAACACAAGCCAAGATTCCAGTTGTTGATCTCTACGACTTGGACCTGAAACCTGGTACAAAAACATGGTTCTCAGCTCGCAAAGATGTTTGCCGTGCACTTGAAGAATACGGTTGTTTTGTAGCGGAGATTAGCAATAAAATTCCTTCAGAGCTTCACAACGCAATCTCTAGCTCATTTGCAAAGTTGTTTGAGTTCCCCACAGAAACCAAAATGAAATTCACTTCTGAAAGGCCTTTCCATGGCTATTTCTCTTCTCCTAAGTACGAACGCCTGGTGATTGATAATGCAACCTCCACAGATGTAACTGAAGAGTTTACCAATATCTTCTGGCCCAATGGGAATCATCATGTCCGGTGATAATCTAATCGAAATCTTATCTTCTTATTCTATTTTTAACTATAAGAAAATAATAAAATCACTGTATTCTCTAATAGCTTATGTTTTTTTTTTCTTCTGCTTTTATTTATTTATTTACTTAAAATTTTTAAGACTATGTACAACGTAACAGTAACACTTTTTGATGTGTTTTCTCTTGGTTAGCGAAAGTGCTGATTCATATGTGAAGCTGATGGCGGAATTAGATAAAATGGTGACAAAAATGGTATTTGAAAATTATGGCGTGGGGGATTACTATAACTCTCACATGGAATCAACTACTCACAGTTTCGGCATTATAAAATATAATGAACCTCAGAAAACTGGGAGCAAAAATGGCCTTGACAACCACACGGACAAGCACTTTACCACCATACTTCACCAAAATCGTGTAAAGGGTTTGGAGATAAAAACAAAGGATGATGAATGGATTGATTTTGATCCCTCCCCTTCATCCTTTATATTCTTGGCAGGTGATGGACTCCAGGTGGGCAATTACTATACGCAAATTATGGTTTAAATTGCTTGCTCTTGCAAAATTGCTATAGATATTCCTCTCTTTATTTATTAATTTCTTTTCACTATCCTATGTAGGAATATTTAAGAATAAGAGAGTCACACAAAAAAAATTTAATTCTATTGATGGAAAATCAATAAAAAATAAGGAAGCATAATGTATAGAATGTAGTGTTGAATATATATATATATTTTTTTTTGAGAAAGTAGTGTTGAATATTTAGTATTGAATTGGATGAGTAATATTTGTAGTTTTTCACGTTTAATTCAATATATTATTAGTTTTAGTTAGTTTAATTGTTAAAATCCATTATTATCCAATAAGGGCTTGAGATAAAATATTCACCATAACAAAAATAAATTGACATTCCAAACCGATAATAAAGTGCAAGGTTGCTATAGGTTCAAAATTTATAATATTTATAAACAAATAAAATAAATTCAAATATGTTAGATCTTTTAATTACGAATTTTTTGTGATATATTAAAATAAGTCTATAATTTAAACTATGAAGGATTATGATTAGTTTTATTAGATAAATTGTCAGAAGTTGGTATTTATCGTATCTTGTTGGAAAATAGCCTTGTGAATTCATAAGCGGACAATAAATAAAGATTAATCATAGTTTTCCAAATTACTTATTATAAGCTACCCAAATTTCAAGGTCTAGATTTTCTTCACGGAAAACTTTACTTTTTCTCACTCCTCTTAACCAAAATAGAGAGGTAAGATCAAGGTGAATGTTCAGTTACTCGATTCGTTAGCTCCGAACATAGAACTTTTTTGGAAATTAGAGAAAATAATTACTCCATCATTCTACTTTGTTACAAAACTACGTAAATTTGGAAGTAGATTGTTAATTTATTGTTTTGTCTTAATGGTGTGATCAATTTAAGTATTTTCGCAATCTATATCAACTCCGGTTAATTTAGCTTTCCAATATTGTACCAATATTTTATGATATGCTTTACAAGATCGTATTCAATGGAATTGATGGATGCGTGTTTTGCTTGACCAAGGTATGGAGCAATGATAGGATAAAAGCTTGCATGCATCGAGTTTTGTTGGCTGAAAATCTTGAGACAAGATATTCACTTGGGTTGTTTTCGCACAACAATAAAACGATATGTGTGCCAGAAGAATTAGTCGATGAAGAGCATCCCTTACACTACAAGCCAATAAATCTTCGTGATTATGCTCAAGAACAAAACAGACTAGTCGCTTATGGAAAAGAACTTTCTCTCGAAGTCTTTTGTGGTGTTTAAACTCTCAGTCCAAAAAGACGCATCTCTCGGTTGTTTTTTCAATGTAGTGTGTGGTCACTTATATGGTGACTTTGGTTTCTTCAAATTTCAAAAGCGTGTAGAAGAAGTGTCTATTTATTGCTTTATTTATAATTTGGCATATGGTTATTTTCCTTTAAAGGGATTTCAATAAGAGTAATGATAACATAAAAATTTATGTACTCAATATTACTCATAAATAAATATTTGCGATATCAAGAACTTGATGATTTTAATCATGACATAATTGGTTTCCTTACAAGTTTTTTGCATGTCTTTTCTTTTTAATTCTAATCTTGCTCACAGAAGTGTCTGTTCATATTTTTCTATCACAAGTGTCTGTTGATATTTTTCATTAGAACTTTTAAAGGGCTTTCAATAAGAATATATGTATGAATAAAATTATGTACGGGATGTTGCTCATAAATAAATGTCTTTTGAAATCAAGAACTTGATGATTACGTGAATTTAATTATCACATGTTAAATATTAGCATTGATATAACTGACGAATATCGACGTAAAGGTCGTCTAGATGAAAGACGACCTTAGCCATGTTCGTGACAAGAGCTGGGAACAAGATTCTGTCAACATGCGTCACCTTCATGGACGAAGCAGACCACTACTCATTAAAGTACAGATAAATGTCCACAGTACAGCTATGAACCAATAATTGCACCGTAACAATTACTAGCATAATGATTGTCCAACGGCTATCCGTTATACCATTAAGGAAATCATCAGTGTTAATCAATGCTGCGTTACTCTCAGGAGAAAAATGTCCGGAAGCAGTATTAATAGACATAACTACACCAGCTCAAAACAAACTATAAAAAGGTAAAGGGAACTCAGGTAAAGAGACATAAAAATAAAAATAAAAATTACCAGAGAGAGAGAAAGAACAGTGAGAAGTTTATTCTGAGAACTCATAATCTGACTTTAGCATCGGAGTATTCTCAGCTGGCATTACGCCAGCTAAATATTCCTTTGCTTTTTCTTGTCTTGACCACAGGTCTCGGAGGTCGTCCATCGGCATTGACAGGGAACATACTGATGAGGTCCATTTTTGGCTTCATCAATAACCGTGTTGAATATGTTAGAATATATAGGGATGAGAGAAGCATAAAATATAAATCACAAGAACATGAAGTTTACATATTTCAGCCTAACGGCCTACGTCTAAGGAGGAAACCCTTATTGTGGCGTTTGGTACGGAGTAATGTTTTAGGATTCCCAGTAATGTTTAAAGATTCCCGTGTTTAGTTGCAAATTATGCTAGAGAATCAAATGCTAGGGGAATCTAGATTCCCTCCTTAAACCCCTCTCAGTAGGAATGTGAATTCCCTTTAAAATATGTGGGTATCCAGATTCCCAAACTTAAAGGAAATTGTATTTTTTTTATAAATTGACAATTTTAACCCTTTTTCCTTATCATTTAGACAATTAAGATAAAATATAAAACAAATCATCAATATCTTTTCCCTTATCTTTATCTTTTCCTGCCAAAATAACATAAACAGGATAGACAACTTTGATGATATATTCTTTAACAAAGTTCTATTTAGGTTTCACTTGTTGGAAAAAAAAAATGGTTTGAAGGGGGCCCTCCATTATTGCCAGGTATTCACTTTTACTATTGTATGTGTGTTGCTCAACAAATTATTAATATTTTTTTTTCATTATTTATTTAAAGGAGGATTTTTTTTTTTTTTTTTTTTAAGGGTTTGGTAGTTTACATTCAAATCTAAGGATAGAATGAGAAAAATAAATAATTCATTTAAGATTCCTAGGAATAAACCAAACATTATCATCTCACATTCCTAGGAATATTAAGAGATTTCCAGTGAAACCAAACATAGGAATAACTACATTCCTAGGCATCTAGATTGCAAGGAATCATATTCCTAGGAATCTGGATGCCAGGAGTAATGTGGATTCTCCCGTACCAAACGCCACATTAAGGGTTACAACTTTAATATATGAGAGTGTAATACAAATCAAGTGTTACAATGAACTATAACATGGGTATATATAATAGACTAAACCCTAAACTAATAGATTTCTAGTACAAGTAGGAGACTTGTTTTCAGCACAATGTATGATTAGGCTTGGGCCTATTACATTGGGTTAATATAACATTATTGATTTTTTAACCATTTTTTTTCATGTCTTTTTTTTTTTTTTAATTTTAATTTGTATGATGATACTTAAAAGGTTTCAAAATGATGCTAATAATGATACAATGGATGGATAATGTTGAAGATTAACTTATACCACGTTAAAAATGATAAAATATAGATGTCAAATTAAATTTGACCCAAAAAAATAGAAAAAAAGAAGTAGAAGTATAAAACAGAGAATACAAAAAAATAGTGAACATGAAACCTTAAAAGGGCTACATCTTTATTATATAAAAGTGTAGTACAAATCATGTGTTACAATAAGCCCAACATGGGTATATATTATATATATTAGGCTAAACCCTATGGCTAATAGACTTTTAGTACAAGTATTAGACTTGGCTTGCACAAAAAGTAGGATTAGGCTTGGCTAATATATTGTGTAAGCCAAGTCTCCTACTTGTACTAGAAATCTATAAATTATAGGATTTAGCATATTATATTGGAATAATATATATATATATATATATATCTAATAGATAATAAATTTGGTCCATCCACATGCATGGTTTTTTCTCTTTACATCATTATATGGACTCAATTTGTTGTAGAATTTTACACTCCAAAGCCTAAACACCAACAATGACTCACAACTTGTACTTGGATAAAGACATTGTTAAGTTCAAAAACTTAAAAATGACAGAGTTTACATTCTTAGAGCATTCCCATCAAGGGAGTCAAAATTTTTAGCATTTACCATCTCAAAACACTATTTTTTAGCTTTTAACACCTCACTTTATAATACATCATACATCAAAGATTCTATTTTTTTTTCCACTTCATTTAATTTTTTTATTTTTTTATTCTCTGTATGTTTCTTTCTCTCTTCTTTCTCTCTCTTCTTATCTGTGTCTCTCCCTTTCTTTGAAAACCCACCACTTTCTTTGCAAACCCACACCCACAGCTAGCTGCTGCTAGCCACCACCATCAAAAACAAAAAGAAAAATCAAACCACCTGCCAATGCCACCATAGCTACAACAACTGTCACTGTCTCCACCACCCACAAGCTCATCACCATTCACCACCGACAACCAGAAAAAGAAAAAGAAAAACAACCCTCCAAAATCACAACCTCATCACCACCAATAATCGAAAAAAGAAAAAGAAAAAGAAAAACAACCCACCAAAATCACAAACCCAAACCCACAACCTTATCACCACCAACAATCGGAAAAGGAAAAAGAAAAACAACCACCAAGAGAGAGCAAAAGCACAACAATGCCATCGCTTATGGCCTAAACCATACTTGCGAGTGAGGCAGCGAGTGAATCGGCTTGGTCAGAGTCAAGTGAGGTGGCCAGCCACCAGCCACCACAATTCCAACGACCACTACGCCAATCAAAGACCCATGCCAATCGACTCGATGACCCACGCCGAACTCTTAGCCCATGACCCACGCCGATCTCCCCTTAACACTACTGCCCACGCCGATCAGAGACCCATGAACCTACCAAGTCACAAAATTAAATTACCCTGCTAAAATCAAAACACAGAACCCAGACCCATGAAATTGAACCACACTACCCAGACCCATGAAACCAAACCCACAAAATCAAATAACCCCGCCGTCAAGCTCTACCTCCATATCAGCGGCAACACTCCGAAGGCGAAGTGGATTTCGTGTCCAGTGGTGTTTGGGCTTTGAAGTTCTCAACCGATGAACCTTGAAGGGGAGGAGCTCAAATTGTGAAAGAGAGAGAAACAAAAGTTATGGGAAAGAGAGAAGAGGAAAGTGAGAGAGGAGAGAGAAGAAAGAAGAGAAAAATAAAAAAGAAAAAGAAAAAGTGACCGTTGGGAATAAAAAAAAAATATTTAGTTTAACATATATGTTACAGTGAGCTATTATTGATAACAGCTCACTGTAGCTGTGTGTAAAAATTTTTGGCATTTGAATTTGATGTAGTAGGTATTTTTGTGTGTTGGTGGTAAAATTTAGCTTTTAGCATTTTTAGCATCCTTAATGGGAATGCTCTTATGATTTAAACTCTCATTAATCGCATATTCTACTGTTTGATTGTCATGTAAATAGAAAATATAAAATGATCGGAGTTTTTTTTTCTTTTTTCTTTTTTTTGTAATTTGGATGTAACCAGAATTTGTAAAGTCCTTGTATATAATATTGTTATCAACTGATTAAAAAATTGTAATGATACAGAATATTGACTAATTGACTAGACTTTTTTTTTTTTTTTTAATAAAACTAATTGACTAGACTTGAATCAAAATAACCCATTAAAAAATATGTTAAAATAAACCACATTCGTAAAATTATTCAAACAAAATTATTAGGCAGTGTTATTGCACATTAGTGTGTGCAAATACACTGCCCTAATGCACTAAAATTAAGAACGTGTAAAATATGCCATGTGCATTAGTTTTTCCCTTTTCAAGTGAAATCCGAAGATTATTATTTAGTGCTTTTTCTGATGATAATTTTGGAGTTTGGCATTATTTAATGAAGGACAACGTTTGTTGTAGCCTAGGGCTACAATTTCATTCAATATTTTTTTTATTAAATTTGAATTTTGACAAATCCACCATTCGATTCATGCTGGCAAAATTTTCAAACAATCAAATATCGATAATTATGTCATCAATCAATTGTTTAAATTGCAAGTTTATGTAGTATGAAATTCTACATAAAAAATAAATTTATGGATTATATAGTAAATAACATCCGGTTGACACAAAATTTGATATATGTGTTAAGAGAGTAAAAAACATGTAATCCAACGGTTAAATTTCCAAAATTTGTAACAATGCTAAATTTTTTAAAAGGAAGGTGTAGCCTTAGGCTACAACCAAACTTATAGCCAAATTTTGTCCGTTAAAGAATTAATGCTTATATAAATGTGCAGCTAGATTTCTGAATTTTAGTCAACCATATTTAATGCTTTTTTTTAGAAGAATATTATTTAATGCTTTTTCTAATGATAATTTTGGAGTTCGGCATTATTAAAGAACCAATTGCTAACTCGTACTATGCACGAGGTTAGTAAATAAAAATTAAATATATTTATTTTATTCAAACATACATTTATATGAAAATGAAAGAAATTAAATTAAAATATAACTGTATGCAAACTGCTGGAGGAAGATAACAATATTTTGAATTTGTACCACTTCTTGAATCAAAGCCATACAAAAATCTTTGCCTAGAAAGCAACAACAATTTCATATAAAAATGTGCAATATATGCAAACTACAGCAAGTGGAAAAGAAATATAACTATGCAATAATACATTTTTTGCATTTAGATCCAACAGGGAAAAAAATCCCTTGAAGATGCAAAGCCTTGGCATATGATATCTATAAAATGAACTTTTATTAACCTAAGCAAAGCAGATCAGACACTTTTTTCTTTTTGAGAAGATAGAGCAGAGCAGAGCAAACCTGGTCTTTGCAATTGGGTACACACTAAATGAGCAGAGCGGACATTTTTTTTTTT
Source organism: Quercus lobata (assembly GCF_001633185.2). Classification (NCBI taxonomy): domain Eukaryota; kingdom Viridiplantae; phylum Streptophyta; class Magnoliopsida; order Fagales; family Fagaceae; genus Quercus; species Quercus lobata. The sequence continues at coordinate 57,617,278 of NC_044913.1, forward strand.
TAGAAGATAGAGCAGACCTGGTCTGCCCTTTGCAATTGGGTACGCACTAAAAGTATGAGCAGATCAAACCCTTTTTTTAGAAGATAGAGCAGCGCAAAGCAGACCTGGTCTGCCCTTTGCAATTGAGTATGCACTAAAAGTATGAGCAGAGCAGACCTTTTTTTTAGAACCCCATACCTGATAATATACATACATATTTAAGAAAGTCTAAAAATAAACATAATTTTCATTTAAATAAAATACAATCTATAAATATATATATCAACAAATTACAATAATTAAATATTCATTATCTTTAAAATGAACATATAGGTATTTTAACAATTATCTTAATAAATAAATGTGAAAAAATTGAGTTATGAAGTATTGTATATTACTATTTTATATTTCATACCAAAAAAAAATTATATATGACTCCCCCAAAGATAAATTTCTAGCTCCACCACTGCCTGGAGTGCATCAGATGCCAAGAAAAAAAAGGATGAAGGGGTGTAATCAAAACCAATTCATTCACCATCCTTTGTTTTTATCTTCGAACCCTTCACACGATTTTGGTGAATTATGGTAGTAAAGTGCTTGTCCGTGTGGCTTGGAATGCCTTGATTGGTTCCAGTCTTCTCAGGTTCAGTGTACTTCAAAAGGACCAAACTATGAGTACGTAGTTGATTCCATGCGAGAGTCGTAGTCCTTCTTCACACAATAGTTTTCAAATACCATTCAAGTCAACATTTTATCTAATTCCGCCGTTAGCTTCACATAGGAATTAGCACTCTCACTAATAAAGAGAAAAACACAACAAAGTGTTAACATATATAGTACATAGAAAACAAAAAGTATAAGCTATTAGAGAAGACAAAATGTATAAACTTAAGTACTAATCAAAGAATCAAAGTTACAGAATTTAAAAATTGTATCTAAGTTTTATTCATTATTCTGTCAACCTTAGAATATTTTCAAAAAAACAATTAAAAAAAATCAATGAAGAAGATAAGATTAGATTATCACCAGTAATTATCGTTCCCATTTGGCAAGAAGATATTGGTCAACTTTTGAGTTACATCTTTGGAGGTTGCGTTATCAATCATCATGCGCTCGAAAGGAGGAAAAGAGGAATAGCCATGGAAAGGCCTGTCATAAGTGACTTTCAGTTTGGTTTCTGTGGGGAACTCAAACAACTCTCCTATTGAGGTAAACATTGTGTTGTGAAGCTCTGAAAGATTGTTTTTGCCAAGTTCCACCACAAAACAACCATACTTTTCAAGTGCATTGCAAACATCTTTGCAAGCTGAGAACGATGAACATGAAGGGCTTGTACCAGACTTCAAGTCCAAGTTGGAGAATCAAAAACTGGAATCTTAGCCTGTGTTTGGATAGCCACGGTTCTTAATTTTCAGTTCGACTAGGAAGCTTGAGGGGTGAGAAAGCAAAATTGTGTGGAATGCATTGATATGTCATGTAGTGTTATTTATAGATAGGCAAAGTTTTTTTTTTTTTTTTTCTTGAGAAGAGCTTGACAATGCGCAATATCTTGATTACATTTTTGTTATGTGCTTAAAAATTGACTCATGCATTTACAGTCCATATAAATATAATAAAATTTGTATTAGACTTAAACCTTACTATTTGAGATTGAGGGAAAATAAAAGAGATGATGTCGGCATATAATGTAATTTTGCCTAACTTTAGTCTTTTTTCTATAAACTTTGCCTAACTTTGTGTCATTCATGCATGCCTGCGGTAAATTTATGTGAGACTTTTAGACTAATATTTTGGAACTCTTGTGAAGCTGGAGCTCGTGTAAACCTATGATGGGCTGAATAGGTAAGGCAACACTTTGAAAATGCATTTGACATTGATGTTGCCAACTTTTTGTTTCTACTGTAAAGGCAGAACTTGCGCTTGGGCAGATGCAAGGTTTTCAGACCCGGACCGTTCATTGAACCGTAAAAGGGAAAGGTTCAAGATTTTTGAGGTCGAACCGAGGTCAAACCATGATGACGTCATAATTAATTTAATAATTAATTAAAGTTTAAATATAGATATTAAATTTATAAAACTAGCAAAATTAACTAATATATCTATATATGTGAGGGAAATTTAATGATTTTCAAGCATATATTTCATAATTAAATAAGAACGCTAATAAAATAAAATAATAACCATAAAAACATTAAAATTTATGATTAATTTTTGAAGTAAAGTTGAATATCTTTGAAGGATTTTAATTATAATTTTTTTTATTCCTTATAAGAGATGGATAATTTAATTAAGTAGAATAAAATTGTGTTAAGTTGTTTTTTATTAAAAAAAAAAAAAAAAAACAAAACAAAAAAAATTGCTAAGGGGTTGGACCGCACGGTTCTTGCCACCGGTTCATGCGGTCCAACCCCGGTTTTAGGGTTCACGGAATTGCCACATATGCCCGGTTCTTTATGCTTAAAAAACCGATTTTCATCTCGGTTCCCGATTTTCACAGTCCGACCTCCCGGTCCGGTTCAGTTTTGAGAACTATAGGCAGATGAGCAATTGAGTTTTGTAAAGATCTTAAACCCATTTGCAAAATTTTCCATTAAACCAAAATTAGATGAGAAGAATTTTTTTTCTAAATAACAATAAATATTAAAAAATTTAGTTAATTGTCACGTTTCAAAACAATGTTGAAAACTAGCATCTCGAGTGTCTAAAACTCGAGTTCCAAGATAAAAATCGAGTTTTTAAGTCTCAATTTGTAAGTGGATTAGGTTAAAGTGGGAAAAAAATGAAGCTGAAAATCGAGTTTTAAAGACTTGATTTCCATAAATTGAATAAAAACGCCGCTATAGGTCTATAAAACGTCACTATAGGGCTTAAAAACGCCACTATAGGACTCCATAAATCTGTACTTAAGAAAAAAAAATTTTCTAGGAAAACGCCGCTATAGGGCTTTAAAACGTCACTAAAAGGCTTAAAAACGCCACTATAGGTGAAATTTGTTTCGCATAAAACTCGAGTCTTAAAGACTCGAGATTTATGTGGCCTTTTTCTAATATGGATCTCGAGTTTCTAAAACTCGAGATGCTACTTTCCTTTATTGTTTCAAACGTTGCCTAACTAACTATATACAATTCTATTGCATTGCTGTTTTGCACATTACCTCTAGATGAGAAAAATCCTTTTCACCCTCTGATCCACAACTCCAAATTTGCCTTTAAAAAAACTATAAATGGGTTTGGTATATGTGTTTGGACATAATATTTTCTTTTCTTTTTTTAATAAGCAGTATTTTAATAGACCCATAAGTGTATTAAAAGGGAAATTTTGTGTACTCCCGGAGTACCATAAATGCATACTCCACATTTATGGTACTCCAAAAGTACCTAATAATTTTTCATACTAAAAAGTAAAAACAATTTAGTGTGTCATCAACAACCGGGGGAGGGGGCTTATATATGCAGAGAACATTAAATAAATAAATAAACTTTCTAGTGTTAAAATTACTCCAATCTTTAAATTACAACTATAAGTACATAAGAATTAGGTGCTATTTGTTGTAGACATAGGATCAATTAAGCAATCGCCCCCCACCCCCCCCCCCCCCGGCGGGCGCGAGGGCAGCAATATGTACTATATATGAAACTTAAACAATCAAGGGATAATATTGACAAAAAAGATTTGATATTTTGGACTTATCTATAATCAACTATCACCAGAAATGTCCAAACAAGCAATAATATAAAAGTTAACATCTTTATTCAAGACGGTAACATACTCTCTTTAAGAGAGCATCATCAAGTATCAATCAGAAGTGAAGTTCTCAACAATTTTCCTTTCAATATAAACAACTATTAACTTAATTGTTGAGATAACTATGATGTTGTATTATTTATATGATATAATATATATATGATTATCAAAGGAAAATATTTATCAATTTTAATAATCTTTATATATATATATATATATATACATACTATTATTTAACTGGCTTCCCAACTTTAGACTCTAAGTTTTGGATGTCCCAAAATATCTCAATCCCGCTAAGTTACAAGTTTTCATATTATTATTTAAGCAACTTCCGAAATGTGGACTCTTAAGTTTTTTATGTCCTAGTGGGTTCCGGTTAACTTAACTGGTAAAAATCTCTAATGGTTGAATAAGAGATCTAAGGTTCATTCTCCGCCTATACCAAAAACCGATTAATGTCTTAGTCTAATGATAAAGAAAACATCAAGAGCGGACTTTATAGGTTGAAACACTCTCTCAAAAAAAAAAAAGAAAAAAAGTCAAGTGTCATTGTTTACTTTATATTCCTAATTTTCTTAAGTATCATTATTTTTCAGTCACATTGCTTTCATCCCAGCCTTAATTTGTTTTTTCTTTCTCTCCTTTTTTTTTTTTTTTGTTTTTTTTTTGGAAAACAAACAAGAATAATGCTACATATACAAACTATTTTACAAATTTTTTTACAAACTTCTAATGTGGTGAGTGATTATTGGTAAATAAAAAAGTGATATTAATGATGAGTGTAGATGAAAAATAATAAGAGGTTGGCCACATCAATATTTTATAAATATATTGTAAAATGGTTTGTGCCTGTAGCATTATTGAACAAATAAAGCAAAAACAAACATGATTGAAAAAAATTGATACCGAAAACATGAATTCAAAATACAAGCAAACATACAATCCCTAAAACGTTAAACATGCTAATCTTGATCTTAGAGTTCTCTCTAAGTTTGAACAATAATATAATCCGAATAAGTTCTCAAAATGTAAAGGTCATATCTAATGAATAAATTTCCCCTTTTTTGTGGACTTTAATAGAGGTAATTGGTAGAGAGTTTACCTTTACTTCAAATAAAGAGATTGTTTTTGTATTGACTAATATGTTATCTGCTGTGTTGGCATCTACTTTCTCTCTCCCTCAATAGGAGTTTTTGTTTCTCTTGCCTTGGTACAAGCCCTCTCTCCCTCTCCCTATTCGGGTATTTTCTAAGTCTCTGTAGCCTTCAAGGTCCCTTAAGCAACATGGATCAAGCTACCACTGGAGGACTTCTGCATTTTCATCTCACCACGTTTGAGGATGATGAAAGCTCCACTTCACCCATGAGATCGGACATCCTAGAGGAGCGCGTGCGAGCTTTCAAGTCCACTCCAAGATCTGCCTGGAAGATGGGTTTGGATCTAAGGTATGTAGATAGAGGAATAAAGATCTTCCAGTTTTATTTTAGATCTAGTCTTCAAATGGAGTGGCTTCCTTCCTTTTGCTTTATTTGTGGTGTTTTGGGTTTTGGTGGGTTTCTTCAGTCTGGGTCTCAAGATTTGTCCGATTGGAGGAAGGGGGTTTTTGAGAAACATTGTGCTGCTTGTCGAGGCGGGTCGGAGGAAGAAAGAAGAGAGGAAGATACCGGTTTTTAGATTTCGGTGGCTGTTAGTTCGGTGAGCCTAGGTACGGAGAAAGGCAGCTGTTCAACTATGCTGGTAGTGGTTTGCTCCTTGAGCCCAACACCCTCCTCTGTTGAGCACTCACGTGTTTCCTAATGGTCCTCTAAGGCCAAAAATCGGTTTTGGGCTTTCAAATGTTTTCTTCTTTGGCCCAAGGACTTCCCAGCCCGAAAACCACAAGTAATATCTCTCCTTTTAATGAGCCCACCACTAGAGCCCAAGAAAAGAGACCCAAAAATGTTAATATGCAAACTCAGAATTATTGCTGGGCTCTCGGGTTCATTGAGGAGAGTGGTGTGTAATTGTTTGTGATTTTCTCCCAGTGTTTGTATGCTTTCTCTGTTGTAACTCTTTTCAAGTTGAATGAATATTTCATGCTTCTTATCAAAAAAAAAAAAAAAATGTTATCTGCTTGAATTTTCATTAGACATATTTTTTCATAATATTACAAAATTTGTCTAGGGATGACATACTCTACCTGATCTGGTCAACTTGTGCACTAACTTAGAAAATTTTAACCTAGACTAGATAACATATGCCCTGAGAAGTCTAACCCCTATTCAAAAGAGGTCATGTCATTAGTCATTTCTTACTGATCACCCTTGAATCCTAAACCCTAAACCCTAAACCAAAATATATAAAAAGCCCAAAACCGTTGATTGAGGGGGCAAGGTGCTCATTGTCATGCCCGAAAAGGCAATGTTTTTTGTTTTTCCTAATGTTAGAATAATTTTTCAATGTATATTTATTTAAAATTCTTATTATGAATATCTTAAACATCAAAACAAGTTTACTTTTAAGCATATTACCCATAGCCATAAGTCTTTAGACACTTTCAAAAGTAAAATATCAATTCTAGGATTGGCCACCTCAGTAATTCAATGATTTCTAGTAAAACTTTAGTTGTTTTTTAATTTTAAGTAGGAGGGGGGGGGGGTGTGATTCCCAGTTCTTCAATGAATGATAATTTGAGGAAGAAGCTCAATGTGGATTGAACACAATTAAGATATTCTAAAAATGTTGGCTAATTCTCAAGAGAGTCATAACTCATTAGTATTATCTATTCTCTTTTACGAGGAGAACTAGAGTTCAAATCTCTTCTCCAATATTACTGTAAATATCAAATTATAAATGAGAAATGATTGCTAATGGACAAACTGTGGCCAACCTAATAATTTAATAGCATGGGGATTTTGATCTTTTCATTGAGATCAAGTAAGGATTCATCTCTCTCAGCCATACATTTTTTTAAGGAAAAAAATTGATCCAACCATCCAAAAGTTTCCAAGGGCATGCAATTCCAGGAACCATAGCTAACCATCTTTAGGACACTAGCAGGAGGTGAAGTGGTGCTAAAATAAAAACGAAGAATAAAGGACTCATTCAAGTTGCACACATTGACAGACTGAGAAACCATTTCCAAATAAAAACTAAGTAATAATGAGGAAACTAGGGCTCAACATTGCATGTGTCCGAATAACGCATTCAGAAGGCTGCCGGCTTCAAAAAGAGAAGAAACTATTTAGAGTCATAAATAATTACTGAAATAATCTTTGATATTTTATAATCAACTAAAAATATTCTTAATCCAAAACAACAAATAACATCTAATCCGATACCAATTCAAAGATTAATTAGAGTCGTGTGTAAGTATTTTTTTAGCACTATGAAGTAATTTAATTTCTCTATATTTAACAAACCAAAAACTAAAGGTACTTCTTTTTTTTTTTTTTGAGACAAAACGATAGTAGGCTATATTCAATTAATATCACGCTGTACAATGGAAAAGAGAAAGGAGAGACATTCTTCTAACCAAATAATAGCATTCTCGTTCTCTTTTGCAGCACTAGCTAGAGCTAAAGCAGCACCCGAGGTTATATTTTAAAGGAACAGAAACAAAGGATATACTAACAAATTGTTCACATATGAGCTTAATATCCTCCAAAATCCAAGCCACTTCTAGAGTGCAGATCCTATCTGAATTAATGAAGTCCACCGGCTCAGCAAAATTACTCTCAACAATGACCTTGGAAAAGCAAGTGTTTTGACAAAACACAAGGGCCTTACGCATGACAGCAGCTGCTGTCCACAGTGAGTGCAGCTCCTTCCTGACACGCTCACAAGATGCTGCCAAAACTTCCCTTTCTGAATTACGAATTAGAAAACCCACACCAACTGAAGCTTTAGACCGAGACTGTGAGAGAGTAAGGTTTAATTTGAAAACTGAATCTGAAAGAGGAGGAGACCATTTCCTGTCAGGTGCTGTCGGTACCGTTAATCCATTCTTATTAACCTCCATTAACTCCATCACATACACCGAAGCTCGAGACCACAAACCATCTGAACAGGGAGTTTTGTTTTCAAAGATGAATTTGTTTCGACAGTTCCATATCATCCAAAGCGCTACACACAAAATTTCAAATTCCGGAGAGTGCAACTTATGTAAGGCAGCATCCATGATATACATAAACTGGGTGTGCAGGGGAAAAGTGAAAGAGTTCCTAAAAGGAGCTTGAAACCAAACGGCTTGAGCAAAGGAACATTCCCAGAGGAGATGACTACATGATTCCGCTGCATCTGAGCAAAGCACACAGGAGTAAGAGCTGGATATACGTTTATCAAAAAGCTTGGTACGAAGAGGAAGACTGTCAGTACAAGATCTCCAAATGAAGGATTTGATCTTCGGAGGAATCAAGGAAGACCGGATGATATTCCAAAAAGAATGCCTACGACCTGAATGCGAAGAAGATGCCATGTTGCCATAGGAAGCATTCTCCATCTCCCTTTGAAGAAAATAAGCACTACGAACTGTGAAGTTTCCAGCCTTATTTTTTGTTCAAATCAGTGAGTCAGGAGGCAGTCTGAAATTTAAGGGGATAGATTCAATGATGTCAGCTGCAAAGGGATAGAAAACAGAATCAATCAAGGTCCCTTTCCATCTCGGATGAAAGGAAGACGTGTCAATAAGATCTGCAACTCTAGCTTCTGCAGGAAGAATAGTCCGAGGTGAAATGACTTTCTGATTGAAGGCCATAGGCAGCCACTTATCTTGTCATATATTAATCTTAGTTCCATTCTCCACCCTCCGTCGACTTCCTTGAATCAAGAGAGTCCGACTCTGAGCAATACTCCAAGCATAAGAAGAATGAGATGGGATTGGCGCATCCAAGAATGAACCATCTGAGAAGTATTTGGACTTAAACACTGTAAAATAGAGAATCTTGACAATGTAGAAGTCTCCACCCCTGTTTAGTGAGTAAGGCCAGATTAAAGCTTACTTTATTATATAGGATTGAAATTAACTTTACCACATGCTGCACAAAATCATAACAACAATGAAATAAAAAAAATCATACAGATATACCAAAAACCAGTGCTAAATATATACGGTATTCCTTAAAAAAAAAAAGAATATACGGTTTCTAAGAGATTGAGTGGAATATGTTTGCCAATTTTTTTTTTTTTTTTCTCTTTGTTTTTTTAGCTTGTTTATAGTGTAACATTTTAAAGCCTTATTATTTAGGTACAACTTACAAATATATTTTAATGAACTGTCAATAAATAAACAAATAAATTTCCAGCAAAAAGTTGCATCCAATGTAACACATGATACAATTTATTGCGCAAATGACTCAAAACTGTAATCCTAGAAAATCAAGATTCAAGAGGAAGCTAAAGTATACTGGCGGTGTGATACCGCCACTGATGTTCTAATACTTAATTAGTCCTTTTAGATATATATATATATATATATATATTAAATGGCAAATCTTTTATTTGAGTGGTGATAGTACCATTTTATATTTTCTTTTTTGGTTTCGATTAATAGGTGTCTTTAGTACATTTGTTAATTGGCTATTTTTGGAAAGTCTTAATACGACTTTCATAAGAAATATAAAAAATTATCAAAAAAATTTCTTTTCTTGTAAAAGTTTTCTTAAAATAGTTCATAAATTGTTTCTCAAAAAAAAAAAAAAAAAAAAGAGTTCATAAATTAATGGCCTTAGGCATTCATTAAATTATTTTAATATAATAAAAAGGTTTAAAGTTGGAGACAAGAGAGCAAAGCACTGAAGTAGTAATCCTTGGCAAGCAACCGCCTAATCTATCCAAAACACTAGCAAGATAGCCTACAAACTTGACTCTGTTGTTGTTAATTTATAATATGCATTCCTTGACTATCTTTTGGCTAAAAATCAAAACATAAAAATTTATTTTATATATATAAAAACATCAACACGCAAACAAAAAATCATACTTCTATATAATATCACATCTTCCCCATTTGTCCTTTTCTAGACACTACACTACTTTGACTTATATCTATAAATTAACCTGCCATATCAATGCATCAATTCCACAGCTTTGCCTTTATTGTTTTGAGACGAGCTCAAATTAACTTAATTCCTAGGTGGACAGGAAAAGAAACCATTAACCATGGCTATCCAAACACAGGCCAAGATTCCAGTTCTTGATTTTTCTAGTGAGGACTTGAAGCCTGGTACAGGTTCATGGTTCTCAATGCGCAAACAAGTTTGCCATGCACTAAAAGAGTATGGTTGTTTTGTAGTAGAACTTGGCCATAAAGTTTCTTTACAACTTCACAATAAAATCTTTGATGCAGTGGGTGAGTTGTTTGATTTTCCCACAGAAACCAAAAAGGAAATCACTTATGAAAAGCCTCTCCATGGCTATGCCTCTAGTGCTCTCCACGAACGTTTGGTGATTGAAGAAGAGGGATTTGAAATCTGTGGACATCTCTATTAGAAACAAATACATTTAGCTATTTGTATGATTTATAATGCTTGAAATACTCTTATATCGTTGACAAAACATAGTAGTCTATAAAAACTTTATCTTTGATATGAATAAGTATTGGTTTTTAACAATAAGTCTATTGGATAATATCACTGTCAGTTTCTTTAAAACTTTCTCCCCTCTTCCTGTGTGTGTGTTAAAAATACTTAGTATTCTTAAAAGAAAAAATAGTGAGTTAATCCTAATTGGAAAATGAGTGTGAGTTAAAGAGGTTTAAAGTCTGTGTTATGTATCCAAGAGTTAGGTCTTTTTAGATATATACCACTGTCAATTTCTCTAAAACCTTCTCCCCTCTCCCATGTGTGTGTGTTAAAAATATTTAGTATTTTTTTTTTTAAAAAAGGTCTATTAACACAATAAATTATATAATCTTTTCATAATTAATTACTATGTTGGTAGTGAAAATGGTACCAATGGTGGACTCATGTGAAAATAATTTTATACCAATTATAATTTGTCACCTTAAAGAGTTGTGAAAAAATGGTGAAATTTGTTGTTTCTTACATTACTTGATTTTTTAAACAAGGGTGATGCTAATGATACTAAAATTTTACTACATGCATGCGTGCTTTGCAAATATATGTCACCAATCACAGAAAAAGGTAGTTCTAATATATATTTATTACGATCTTAAATAGACATCTCACATCTATTGTCATGTCAGTTTATAAGTTTCTTGTAGTAAAATTTGTATGGTAATTTCAGCATTCTCCTTTAAACAATACATGTTAATGGTTTTCATCATGTAACACTAGATTTTGTGATTTGTCTCTTGGTTAGTGAGATTGCAGATTCATATGTGAAGCAGATGGAAGAATTAGATAAAATGGTGAGGAGATTGGTATTTGAAAACTATGGTGCAGAGAAATACTATAACTCTCACATGGAATCAACTACTCATACTGTCGCATTTCTAAAGTATAATGAACCTCAAAAGACAGGGACCAACACAGGCCTTAAAAGCCACACGGACAAACACTTCACTTTCATACTTCATCAAAATCGTATAAAGGGCCTTGAGATAAAAACTAAGAATGGTGAATGGATTGGTTTTGATCCCTCCCCTTCAACCTTTATATTCTTAGCAGCTGATGCACTCCAGGTGGGTTACTTATAATTAATGGTTGTCATTGCAGAACTCCTATGAACATTCCTCTTTCTTATACTATACTACCTAAAAATATTTAAGAATATGAGAAAATATTGGTAAATATAGTGGGAAATGTTATAAAAGTATTCTAGCTTGTATAAGCTTATAACATGTAAAACATGTTAGGAAACTAGTGAAAGTAATTATGATTCTATTTTGTCATGAAACAAATGTTTTTTTCTCTTAGTGTTGCGATCAATTTAAGTCTTAATTTCCAGAGCTGGTAACAACTTTGGTTACTGAGCCTGGGTAATGTCCCATATACAATATTATGCACAACTGTTGACATTACTTGTATATGATTGAAGCAAACATTACTTTTGACTGGGTTCATCATTGAATTCCCCTTTTATTATCTATAATTCATAATATATTATGACAATAGTTGTGAAAAATATTGTGTCCTTAGACTTATTGATTAATAATTTCAGATTGCACCTTTCGAAATAGTATGTTATTATAATATATTCTATTATAATTGATTGATGCATGTTTACTTGAACAAGGTATGGAGCAATGACTGGATACAAGCTTGTGTCCAACTAGTTACATTGAGTACTGAAAATGAGATGAGATATTCACTCGAGTTGTTTGCATTCAATGATGGGTCAATATGTGTGCCAGAAGAATTAGTTAATAAAGATCACCCTTTACAATATTGTCTGATGATACACAAAAATTGTCAGTGAGTTGATTGTCCTTGATCGATCCAATGGGTACTTGAAGAACAAGAAACCAAGAACCAAACAAAGAGCACCGGTGGGGTGCTGGCCAAAGACCCTCTAAAGGTTAAGTTAGTGAATGAGAAATCTCCAAGAACTCTATAGTGAGAGAGCTAGGGATTTTCTGCGTACCTGGGAGAAAAGGAGGTCTAATGCTTATATAGTGTTGAATAGCAAACCAAGATCCCTTGAATGTAGGGATCTTTCCTTGTAGAAAAGATCTGGAATTAGGGTTCCATGATTTTAGGGTGTCTTTCCATATGAGGAAGATATGGGCGTGTAGTAGGGTTTTTGGGAGTGGTGCGCAAGATATTTTCATATGAGGATATATGCATGGAGACTACGTAAAGGATTGTGGGGCCCATTAGGTCTACCTGTAGGCGTGGTCCGGCTTCTGTACATTAGTGTGTAATTGCTGACGCAAGAAATGATCTATCTATAGAATGTGAGCTACCTAATGAGTATCCTAGGGATGGCATTGCTTGCTCACTCCCAAGTGCAGGAGATCGTAGCAATATAATTCTCGAAGTACCGAGGTCGAACCACAAGGAGCAGGATAGATTCAAAGACAATATAATTAAACAGTAATTTGGGTGAAGAAGAAAAATACTTTTGCTTGGTGTTTGTTAAAAAGAATAATAATAAAAACTAATTTAAATCAATAATGTAAATACTAGGGCATCGGGGTGTTTCCCTATATCGATATGAAATTCTTTGTGATCTAAGAAAATATCTATTTCATAATTGATTGTTCTTATACAATTAAAAACTTATGATTCGGTTGGACTGAGACAATTCAAGAACGCATGATAACCTCAATTGATAATGCGGTTAGAAAAGTTTTCAGAAAAACCCATTCACTTTAAGACCTGATTTCTATTTGAAACTATTAGGAATTCATCTAAACAATAAGAAAAACATGATTGAACTTATTGAAAGCATGGAAGAACTAATACATCAAAAGAAATCTAATTGAACAATCAAATATGTTGTTGATAAAATCCTAGAAAGAATCACATTGAATATTCATACCGTATAGAAGAAACATAACCCCTAGCCCTAGCAAAGAGTTTTAGGCTGCCATTAGAGAAAGGAAAATACAAAGTTTTCTCTCCAAAATTCGTTCTCCACGGCCTCCCTTCAAAACCCTAATGTCTCAGTGTCCAAAGAAAATAAAACATTTACTATTTTAATTTCCGTCCAGGTTTACAGTGGTAAATTGTGAGTTAATTTCGGCCATCAAAAATTGAGAATTTTGAAAAACTCAAAACTGGAAAGTTGTAGATATTTAAGTCACGGTTCCAATCCATCTAGCCTTGTGTCAATTGGATTTTTGAGGAGAAAGATACGCCCAAAATACTGATCAGTGCTCAAATCAGATTTTTCCTTTTCAGATTCTGCCTCTTTGATTTCTTTCCTTATTTGAAGCTTCCAATCATGGTAGACGATCCAAGCACTCCAGCTACACCTCCTTAGACATTTAAGCATAGTCCTTTAACTCCACTTTAATTCTAGTTTGACCTCCATTCTCTCACAAATTCCTGTAAACTCATCTTTCTCACATAATTTCCTGAAAGTAGAAAATTACACACAATGAATAGTATTTTATTCAAGAAATTATGTAAAGATAAATAATAAGGTCTAATGCAAATCATGGCTTAATTATACAGATTAAGCATAGTAATAAGGAGATAATGCCCATATAAATATATAACAAGTATACATTTTAAGGCGTTATCAAGCATCTCCATTCATCCGTACCCTAAGATTTGACGATGGAACATATTATGACAAATCCAAGGCCTCTATAATGACGGGCTCATGGTCGGTAGGCTTCGCAGCTTGTTGTCGAGATGGTGAGGACAAGGATCGTTCGTTCCTATGAGTACCAAGATGGATGGAGAGAAATGGAGTCTTGAGCCCGTTGGGGTCGTTTAGGACGGGTGAACAACCAAAATTCTTGCCAGACGAAAATACCCTCATTAGCTGCCCCTTACTCCATGACCCGTCGGGGTAGTTGAAGGTTCGTGGAGTACGTAAAATATTTTCATCATTTAATGTTCTTCATCCTAAAAATCTATGTCATAAATGAAGGGTAAAAAGGTCTTTGCATTTTGTGGGGTGACATGTTGCGTATTCTAATTCGTTCATAGGAAGCGTTGCGTCGCTTCGTTTTTTCGTGCTCCTTTGTTTTATAAATATGCCCACGCCCTTTTGAAGTTTACTTTTTTATTTTACTTAGAAATTCACCCAGAGCTCTAGCTTTAGTCCTATCCGTCTGTCGCCTGCTATTCGTCCTTACGCTTCGCTGCTTTGTCGAGCTCATTTTCTACCATCGTCTTTGCAAGGTAATGTCTTTTTCCTTATATACTCATTCTACTTTCAATCAACCCTCCTTGGTCACCAGTCTAGTATTTAGCTTACATTTGAGTGACCGCCTAGCTTTTATTTATCGCTTGTAGGTGAGAGGATGTTAGGTGGTAGTAAAGCGACGAGCGGTCATGTTTCATTGGTTCCTCTAGATGATGAACATGTCGATCCATCGAGCAATGACCCTATGGTGGGAGATTGGACAGACTTTCAGAAGAAGGAACCGTTAGCTCACCTTTAAAAAGAAAAAGTGGAAGGAGATGAAGAGGTGGAATTAGAAAGAGAAGAGGTAGAGGGGGAGAGGGACGAAGGTGAGGGAGATAGAGAAGAAGAATTTGGAGAAGAAGAGGACGGAGAGGAAGAGGATGGGGAAGGAGACGGAAAGGGCTTTGAATCATCGAGCGACGATTTTAGGCCTTTTAGTCTCCCTAAGATCTGGTCAGTGAACAACTTTCTCCCCAAATTGTCGGTAAAGGTGTTTAACAAACTCCATGACTGTTTCCAAATACCCAGCCATATACCTTTAAGGTTGCTGGGTAAAAATGAGAAGGCGAACGTCAGCTTTTATGAATCCATCTTGGTCATGGGGCTGAGACTGCCTCTTACTGCGTTGCACTGTCAGCTCGCGAACTACCTAGGCATGTTTGTCAGGCAAATCTATCCCAACGCCTAGAGGATCTTTATTGGTGCTAAAGTGCTATGGGGGTAGATGAGTGGGGGCCACCGTTAGCTTACCTTAAATGAGTTCTTTTTCTATTATAAACCCCAACAGATAGCAGGTTCAAAGTGTTTTTACAATTTTGTGACGTGAAATGAGACGTTGAAACTAGCGACAGACGTGCCTGATTCCAATCGAGATTGGAAAGGTAGATATTTTTTTCTTTAGGGGACGGATTGAGTGTGTAGACCAGAAGAATGGGTGGATGTAGTTGAGTTTGATAATACTTGGGGAGTTTTATATACTGCTGGTAAGTTTTCTGTAGTGTAATTAACCGTCCATTGTTGTAGCTAATGAAGTTGCCACCTAGATTAGGTCTAGGAACCATATTGGGTTTTTTGGGCCAATCACTTACACACATGGGTCCACGTGCCAAGTTATGGGTCTGGAGTTTGGGTACAGCTTGGGAAAGTGTTAGGCACCCAAGACCGCCTGGCTTGTGGGCCGACCTCTATTATGCGTTGCTAGGCCCTTTTATATTGTGATATGTTTCTAACATGTTATGTGTGTTATTTTATTAATTGCATGATGTATGTTTATGATAAGGAAACAAATCAAACACAAAAAAACAAAATAAAATAAACATGGCAAGTTGACAATTAAATAAAACACACAAGGAAAGAAAATCAAATAAACTAAACATGGCAAAAAATATTCAAACAACATGGAAAACAATTAAACCTAAATAATTAACCTAAAACATAATCAAATAGAATCAAATAACATATGAAAAATGATCAAAGATAATAAAAACAAGATTTTACCCTAATCTAGATTCAGGGTGCGTATGCATACTCAAGCATGCATACGCATATATGAAATATGCATACATGTACTCAAGTATGCATACGTAGCCTTTAATATAGATTAAAAAAAAAAAAAAAAAAACTACATTTTTAGAGATATAATCAAACAAACATATAACATGTGAGATCAAACAAGCATGTTAGAAACCCTAAAAAACTAAACTAACCTAAAACAAAAACATAAACAACAAAACATGAAACAAAACAAACAATTAAACTAAACTACATTAAATCAATAAACATGTTGAACTAACCTAGGGATTGCAATAACAATATAAGCACAAGAACATATTATAAATAACCTAAAATCAGATTAATACATATCAAACATAATCATGAATATCAAACAAATCAAATAAAAAAATATAAAACGATGTTAAGAAACTCATGTGAATCTTATTGAACAAAGAAAGAGTTCATTGAAAGAACACTCACCTTGCTTTAGACTATGAGTTTAGAGTTTGTTTAACCAACTCCTCAGTGCCTTCAACACAAAGATTAGATTGATAGGACAAGAATAATAAAAAATACACAATAGTTTAGGTAACCACAACTCAAGAACAAACTTTAATTGAAAAAGGTTTTTAAGAAATCAATTTTGGAAAATAGTTTCCACCTTAGAACTAACTAAAGAAAGGTTTTAGTTTTATAAAAAACATTCTAAGGTGCTGCCCTAGGGTTTTGAAAAGAGAAAAAAAGGTTTTAGAGAAGATGGAGGCAAAAAAATCACTCTCTAGCTAGCGTTTTGATTGGAGACAAAAGGTGAGTATTTATAAGTAAAAATTAGGGTTTTAGGGGCTGTTTAATGATCTCTGGACGTGCTCATGCTCAAGGGTCTATGAGCCGGCCCACATCAAATAATGATGTTTTGGGCCTTTAAAATGAAGTTTTAAATTCTAAAAAAGGGGACTGCCTAGTTAACCTAACATCAAACAGTCATAACTCACTCAATATAAGTCCAAAGTAGGCAAAATTTGTGTTCAAAAGCCCAGGATGTCTATTTTCCAATAAAACAAACTTCAATAAAAAAATCATTTGTGAATCAAAAGTTATGGTCAAAATAGTGAGTAAAGGTCACTTTTTAGTATTGAGTTGTGATTACTTCCAAACTATTGTGAATTCTTTAATTATCCTTAGTTGACATATATCAAGCTCATCACTGGGGTCGGGGACCAAAATTTATTAATGGGTACAAAATGCAGTGTCTACAGTCGTAAAATCAGATGCTACCTTTCTCTTTTTTGCATATTCCTATTATTCTGTCGCTAACCCTTTCTTGCTGACAGTGATCAGTAAGGAGCAGAGAGATTTTTTGGGACGGATCTTACAGATTCTCTTGATAGAGAGGAGTTGAAAGAAGCTAGTGACGCTCGACACTTTCCATGCATATTGTGGAGGAATAGTGCCGATGGTTGAAGCGAGAAGGTTAGATGCTCAATCTTGCTGACGTAAGTATTTTTGTCCGTCTCTTTTTATTCTTCACTTTCTCTATTTTGATTTGCCCATCCTTTATCTTACTCTTGTTTTTGGTTTTGCAGAGATGGAGTTGGGGTTGAAAAGGGCTTTGGCGGTGAAGAAGGCTACAGACCTTCAAACAATGGCTGGTAGTTTGTCTGCCCCTGCTGCTAAGACAAGCCATAAGAGGAAGAATCAAGCTAACAGGGGACGTTTGGCGAAGAAGATCATTAGCCAACCCATCGCTTTAGACTTGACAAGATCCCAGAGTAATCCTAACCCTCCCCGTCATGGTGTGGGTAAGGGTTTGATGACACCTTGTGTCCTCGTCATTAATGAGCTAGTCCCTTCGCAAGTCCCTCTTCTAGTGAAGGATGAGTAGCATGCCGTCCAGATGGTTCATTCCATCATCAAGGATGCGGACTTGACAAGACGGACACCTTGGGGGACTCTGGACGATTAAATTATGTATTAATAACTTTCTAAGTCATGTATTAATGATGGATTCATTATGTATTAATAACTTTTTAAGTAATGTATTAATGACGATTAAGTTATGTATTAATGACTTTCTAAGTCATGTATTAATGACGATTAAGTTATGTATAAATAACTTTCTAAGTCATGTATTAATGATGTATTCATTATGTATTAGGTAATGTATTAATGACGATTAAGTTATGCATTAATAAATGTTAGGTTCTAAAAGTTTAGAACAATTGGCAAACCATGCACATAAACTTGTCAAGATATAGATCTTAGAGTCTATGAAGTCATATTAGACAATGCTCAAAGTGCTGCAAGTCAGAATTCAAAGAACATACAAACTACAGGTTCAAAAAGTCAAAATTAGACTGGTTCGATAGATCAAGAGAATTTTTCAATTGATTGGAAGTCGCAAATCAACAAAACTCAACAAACATAAAAAGCCCATAACTTGTTTGTTTGAAACTCAAATTGCGATCCGTTTTTTCTTGTATTTAAAGGACATTATAAGCTAACCCTAGAGGGATTTTTAAGTGAGAGAAGAGTGATTTTTATGTCTCTAATTGTAGATCTAGGGTTTTTGTACCTAAAGCTTTCTCAAGTCTTCTATCGGCAATATTCTTTGAAGAAACTCAAGATCCGGTGTTGTAGAAGTTGCTGCTAAAAGATCAACTACTAATGGTGATCTAAAACTCGAGTGAGATTTCAAAATAAAAAACGTGAGCGTTTGTGTTAAAGATTCAAGATAGAAGAATCCGTGGATTCGGAGCTGCACATGGTCGTGTGAGTAAGTTCAACAAGAGGTAGCTTTAGATTTTGGGAAAAAATCTATTGTAAACTCTATTCTATCATAGTGAATTTGTTTTACCTTGAGGATAGTTAGGTCAAATCATTCTCATAATTTTTACGTTGAAACTAGACTGTTTCATTGGTTTTTCTGGGTAATCATATTATTGTCTTATTTATTTTTCTACACTGCATGATATGATTTATTTCTGTTTAACTTCGATCAGATAATTAACCTAAGTAATCACTTGGATAATATATTAGGTTAAACAATTTGTTTTAAGGGGTCTAAACAAACAAACGGTAACTTTTTAGGTGATGTATTAATAACGGATTCGTTATGTATTAATAACTTTTGGCGAAACTACACTGTTGATCTTTGAAGTTTACCCTGCGAGCACAATTGGTCCATCAAGTTTCAAGTGAGTGCAATTAGTCCCTTAAGATTTAAAAATGTGTTGTATTGGTCCTTCAATTAACTTCCATTAGTTTTATTGCTTACGTGTCTAATAGAATAATGACATGTCAATTTTTAAATGACTTGGGATATTTTTATTATTAAAAAATTACACATAAGCACAAACTCAATCTAAATTGTCAAACTCTTTTTATAGATTAGACTTATCCCAATCCCCAAACAACCTAAAACCCTTAAGCCAAAACCTCTATACAAGCCTCCACAGAATTCCAAATATCAAGCCATAACCATCGGAAACTCATAGCAAAATCCAAATCTTTTTGCCGAACTCCAAAACTCTTGACAAAAGCCACAATGACCCTAATTAAGGATTATAATTAGGGGTGTGTATGGGTTGGGTTAAGAAGGATTTTTGACCCAACCCACCATGGTGGATTAAAAAAAAATTCAACCCATCCCATCACATAAGTCCAACCCAACCCACATGGGTCGGGTTGAACCCATGGGTTAGACAATTTTTTTTTTTATTACTATTATTATTCAATTGAGGAGAAAAAAATATCATACCTACCACTTGAGTTGTTAAACAAAATATACATTAATATATGAACTAATATTCCAACTCAATTATACATTAGTATATGAACTAATATACATTAATATTGGCTTTTATATAGGATAGGAGGAAGAGCTAGTTATTTAAAAAAAATTATTAATTATATAATATATTTTAAATATTGTGGGGCCAAAATAATTTAGGGGCCAGGCCCATTTACCCGTGGGGAGTCCAAAGGCCCAAGCCGAGGAGGGCTACGGCCCAAGCTCGACAAGATAGCCTTGGGATACAGCCGAGGACAGTTCAGTCCTCGGCAGACCCAAAGTCCCACCGGAAAGAGGGGTAAAAGCGGTATAGGACTAAGCTTGAAAGAAAATCTAAAATATCCAGGGAAAGCTGCCCTTACTGCCATTCAATACTCTGCACCTGACAGAGCCGTATTCTTTGGCTTTTACAACCACCCCCAACGACTTTGGGTATGGGCTGATGGGACAAGTATCAGTCTTGGAAAGGTAGACCCTATACGTGGACGAAGGACAGTGAACGCAGGCGAGTATAAAAGAAAAAATAAGTGACCTAGAGAAGGGGCTGGGAAAAATGGCCAAAAACCAGAGCCTCCCAGCCCACCTCCAGGAGAAAGACTCCAGAGGTGAAGACAACTTAACCACGTGTGAACACCACGAAAAATCCACCGCCTGGTAACCAAGGCCTAGCCTTTCAAACCCACGCTCTACAAATGATATTGTTTGGACCATTTCACGTGCGAACCCAACACCGTTACGGTTCGTTACGAATCGTGTCCTTACAATTGGCGCCGTCTGTGGGAAGGCTTGTGTGTTGGTATAGGCGGTAGGTCGAGAGAGTTCCTTTGTCATTTCTAACGACTGGTTATAGAGTTTTAGTGTAAAGTTCCGCTAGGGGCTACGCTTCTTGACTAGGGGCTACGCTAGGTAGCGTTAGTCGCATGGATAACTTTGGGGGCTCGGCCGAGGAGCTAACTCCCCTAAAGCCAAGGTCCCACGCAATGGGTAGCCAATTACTTGAATAAGAAAAAGATTGAGTTTTGTAAGGTTGGCTACTTAATAACAATTCTAAGTTGCTCAATTCTCGGCTCAAAAACTGTAAAAGGTTAATACCAATAGGAGTGTTAAGAAGATGTTGAAACGCGTCACTATTCAGTAGCCTAGGGGGGCTGTTCATTTTGCGGGTGATATGTCCTCGGATGGTTACTTCCTACACCGCATCGAGCATTGAGCTATCATCTCGGCTAGTTTTGGAGTAAGTATCGTTTTTCACAGGTCGGCATTGTTGTGCCAAACAACTCTATTAAGGTTATGGTGACATCTTTTTCTTAGCAAGCATTTTGGCCCTAAGTGTCATTGATTCAAATGCTATATTACTATGCCGAACAGCACTTATAAATACATAATAGCGCCTTTCTCTTGGATAAGGGATTATGGCCCCGAGTATTGTACTCTAAGGTCGGCGGTATGGTGCCAGACCGACTCAGTAGACCCGTCATAATGTCCTTTCTTTTCCTGCCTAATGGGAGTTTCAGCCCTAAGTATCTTTTGTTTGATTCAATATTATTAAGCCGGATTGTTTTTATAAGCACAGAGCAAGATCTTTCTATTAACTGGGACTTTGGTCCTAGACGTCGGCCACAGTTTAAAAAAAATTCACAAGATTGTATGTCCATTCATTGCGTTATCATTTCGGAAATATAGAGATAGAGTATGTGAAATAAAGTGATAACAATTTTCATTAATATAAAGATGTATTACAACGTACAAAGAGGGGCTTAAACAAGCCTATACAAAAGGTAGATTGCCAAAACAATAAAGTAAAAAAAAAAACAACAATACATTAAGTAAACAGTCAGGTCTCTTTTTAAACTCGTCTCCGAAGTCCTACCAAACTCCGCCTCAGTAGCGCCCATATCGAGAAAAGGACCTTCTTCAGAAGAAGATGGAGGAGATGAATGAAGAAGATGGAGGAGATGAATGAAAAGAAGGAGGAGAAGAAGAGAGAAGAGATGAAAAGAAAGAAAAAGGAGCAAAAGAGGGAGAAAGAAAAGCACCAGGATGGATCTGGTGGTGGAAAGAAGAAGAAAGAGAGGCAGAAGGAGGCACCAGTGAACGAAGAGAGGAAGAAGCAGGGGCACTTGGTCCCTGCCTCAGTCCTGACTCCTAACACACTGGTGCCATATTAGGTATGCTCATGAGAGAGCGGTTGGTACTGATGATGGGTGTCCTCGACTCAGTCACGCCGAAAATTTGACGTGACGAGTCCCTGCTTCGGATTTTGGCTGAAAGCAAGGTGAGGTTGATTTTGAGTCTTCGCCATCCCTGCCCTGATCGAGCCATTACGAGCTTTATTGGAACGTGGTGTTTACCCGGGGGGGGGGGGGGTATGGTTCTTTCATTACTCGTTGTTATGGTGAACGTATTATGATTTAATGTATAACTAGTGGGTGAAGTAAACGCTAAGGGGGGTTAAGAATTTCAGATCTCAGAAGGATAAAAAGGGTCTCTGTACGAGAGCGATAGCCTCCTATTTGTCATCTTATAGGAAGGGCAAAACGGAAGGTATTAAATTCGTCCAGGTTTCCAAAAGAATCTGTAAACAAGGATGTATCCGTTCCACTTCCCCACCTCATCAAACAAACCGTTGAATTTAAATAAGTCTCGTAAATAGAAGTCATTAAAAGCGCATTTTGGATAACCAAACGACGGGAACGCATCAGGAGTAAAATCAAAAGAACGTCTCGTAGACCGGTACATTTCCTGGGCCGATGGAGAACCGCCAGCATTAGTGAAAGGCCGAATTAAATGAGTCATAATAAAGGCTCGGTGTTACCAAAACCCCCATTTCCAACCAAGAGGTTGGACAGCAGGGTTTTGAGGGGCTATTGTGGGGCCCAAATAATTTAGGGACCAGGCCCATTTACCCGTGGGGAGTCCAAAGGCCCAAGCCGAGGAGGGCTACGGCCCAAGCTCGACAAGATAGGGATACAGCCGAGGACAGTTCAGTCCTCGGCAGACCCAAAGTCCCATCGGAAAGAGGGGTAAAAGCGGTATAGGACTAAGTTTGAAAGAAAATCTAAAATGGACTAAGTTTGAAAGAAAATCTAAAATATCCAGGGAAAGCTGCCCTTACTGCCATTCAATACTCTACACCTGACAGAGCCGTATTCTTTGGCTTTTACAACCACCCCCAACGACTTTGGGTATGGGCTGATGGGACAAGTATCAGTCTTGGAAAGGTAGACCCTATACGTGGATGAAGGACAGTGAACACAGGTGAGTATAAAAGAAAAAATAAGTGACCTAGAGAAGGGGCTGGGAAAAATGGCCAAAAACCAGAGCCTCCCAGCCCACCTCCAGGAGAAAGACTCCAGGGGTGAAGACAACTTAACCACGTGTGAACACCACGAAAAACCCACCGCCTGGTAACCAAGGTCTAGCCTTTCAAACCCACGCTCTACAAATGATATTGTTTGGATCATTTCACGTGCGAACCCAACACCGTTACGGTTCGTTACGAATCGTGTCCTTACAAATATATATTAAATATATGGATGGGTCGGGTCCGGTTTAGCCGGTTTGAAATTTTATGACCCGAACCCAACCTGATCCACTATTAAAAAAATTTTTGTGACCCAACATAACCCACCAAGCCCTAAAAACCGACCCAACCCGGCGGGTTGGGTTGGGTCGGGTTGGCAGGTTGGCTGCACACCCCTAATTATAATACCTCATCTTCTCAAATTATACAACGTTAAGATTTATTCATGAGGCCAACCAAAAAAAGCCACACGTCATGGGACCTCAACTCACCACATATTTTGCCAAGAAAAGCTTGTCAACCCCTGTTCTCAAAGCCTCATAATAATCTTTCACACAAAATCCATGACTTTTATAGAGAGTCCAAACCATTTTGTTTTCTTCCCCCTTAAAAGATCTATACAAAATAATGGATCGGCTTCAAAAAGCCCTAATATTCTCCTTCGTTTCTTTGTTACCAAAGAATGGGTCAACATCATTGTTTAGACCCATAGCTAACTACATAAAAGATCCAAATTTATATAAAAGAAACCATTTTTTTTTTCCAATTTTAATATTTGATTTGAATCAAGTGTATATAATAGAAAAAAAAAAGTGTGAGGTTTTTATTTCACAATGAGATCTATAGCAGTTGAGGCTTGGTTGTTGGTATTGCAATGGAGGCTGACATTGAAGTATAGGTGAACAGGATTTAGGTTATTTGGGGATTGGGATAAGTCTAAGTTAAAACTTTTTTTGACAACTCAAATTGTGAGTTGGTCATGTGTAATTTTTTAATAATAAAAAATATGCCATGTCACCTAAAAGTTAACACATCATTATTTCGTTAGACACATGGGTAATAAAATTAGTCAAAGTTAACAGATGACCAATAATGCTTATTTTTTAAACTTAAGGGACTAATAGTGCTCACTTGAAACTTGAGGGACCAATTGCGCTCACAATTATAACTTTCTAGGTCATGTATTAATTACGATTAAGTTATAACTTTCTAAGTCATGTATTAATGACGACGATTAAGTAATGTATTAATAACTTTCTAAGTCATGTATTAATGACGAATTCGTTATGTACTAATAACTCTTTAGGTCATGTATTAATGACGATGTAGTTATGTATTAATAACTTTCTAAGTCATATATTAATGACAAATTCATTATGTATTAATAACTTTTTAGGTCATGTATTAATGACAGATTCATTATGTATTAATAACTTTTTAGGTCATGTATTAATGACAATTAAGTTATGTATTAATAGCTTTCTAAGTCATGTATGAATAACTTTTTAAGTCATGTATTAATAACTTTCTAAGTCATGTATTAATGGCGCATTCGTTATGTATTAATAACTCTTTAGGTCATATATTAATGACGATTAAGTTATGTATTAATAACTTTCTAAGTCATGTATTAATGACGATTAAGTTATGTATTAATAACTTTCTAAGTTGTGTATTAATGACGAATTTGTTATGTATTAATAATTTTTTAGGTAATGTATTAATGACGATTAAGTTATGTATTAATAACTTTTTAGGTTATGTATTAATGACAGATTTTTTATGTATTAATAACTTTTTAGGTCATGTATTAATGAAGATTAATTAGGTATTAATAACTTTTTAGTAAACCTTATGCAAGGCTAGCGCACCTTTTCCAATGAAAATTGAAACACACATAGTAATCACATTGAATTTGGACATGTTTTGTATACGTACAACTCAATAATTTTGGTCTGCATTTCAAGTGTAATCAAATATCTTTTTTGAGCACTAGCAAGATGAAACAAAAGATAATATCCCAGTTTTATAGTTTTGTGTTTGTCCTTCTCTTAGTCTCTGTCCTAATTAGGTCTTATTCGTTTAAAAAGAAACATGTACGAATCATCGACAACCTCAACAACAAAACTTTAAACTATCATTGTCAATCAGCACAAGATGATTTGGGCATTAGAACTCTTCAGCCTAATGAACAATGGGAATTCTCTTTTCACAATGCTATATATGGCACAACATAATTTTATTGTTCTTTTTGGTACAATAACTTCAATGCTAGTTTTGATGTTTATCTTGCTAATGATCATTGGTTAAAGAATTGTGGTGGGAACCATTGCATTTAGACGGTGCAATATGATGGATTCTACTTGTATCAAATAAAAAAGGCTGTAAATGTGAAGATGAATGATTGGCAACAATGGGAGAAAGTAGATATATCACAACAGCCAATCATGCTTGTTAGTGTGAATCTTCTGGTTAACCATGTGTGCCTTATGTTTGTTTTCGAAAATAAAGAATGATTTTATCTCCCTTTCTATTTCACTTTCATTTTTATAAGTTAGATATGTTTGTCTAATGCCATTAAATTTAATAATTGACCAAATTTATTGTTGAACTTGTTTATTTTGTGTTGAAAAATTTATTTATTAATCTTGCCAAATACATGTCTTTGCCAATGAGAAACTGATGATGCAAAAAATCGTCAGTTGAGTTCTCTTCTATGCTGATGGAAATGAGGATGAACTTGTCAATGGACAAACCTGCAATAAGATGTGAAACAAAGATATATGGATACACTGGTATGGTGTATGCCAAAAACCCTCCAATATATGATAAAGTCAGTTGGAATTCAATTGGAATATCACAATGGAATTGTACTTTGGGAGTATTTTTGGGATTAGAATTGTGTACCTTTTGTTTTTGTTCCTCTTTGGCTTTATAGACATCTTGTCTTTAATGACCAATGGATCTCTGCATTCATTCTCATTTGTAATGGTTAATACGTTACAAACTGATGCTTTGATTTGTGTAACATAGGGGCAGAGCTAGAGGGGTAATTGAGAGGGGGCAAATGCCCCGCCTGACTCCTCCTCAAAAAGTTCATGAGTACTAGTATATAGAAATCATTAAATGCTTTGCCCCTTCTGACCTAAGGAAAAAAAATAGTTTCTACTTAAATAAGAAAATAACTCTGACACCAAAGAAAGTGGAAAATTTTCACGGCATAGAGGCATTCAATGCACTTTATTCCACTTTTAAACCAAAACTGGCATCACTATTGTTTTAAAAAACTTTTATCTTCTCCTAGGATTTAGCATGTCACTATTCATGGCACTTTGGATGTTTATCCCAATTTTTCCTTTTTTATTTAAGAAATTTCAATTGTTTGTGGCTCTACAACAAAGCATTTGTAGTGAGAAAAAAATAGAATGATATATAATTAATGGGTCATATAGATGTATATTAATTGCTGCACTAATCAGACAGCAATCAACCATATTAAAGAACAAAGCTGGAAAAATGAAAAATTAGATTACATGACTTGAGTCATTAAATATGAATCATTTGATGTGTCACATTGTCACTATATTATGAAAGTTGAAAAATACAAAGGTAGCTAAAAAGTAACTATCCTAACTAGGAAGTAGGAAGAAATGGAAATGAAAGCATCAAATAGAGAAAACATTGCATTACAAAAGTTAAACAATTGCATAGAACATACTTAATACACCATAAATTAGTAAGGCCACAAAAAGAAAAGCTTCCCTCATGGCCATATTTGACTTCTAAAGAGGTCTAGATGATAACAAAAGTACAACATGAAACCAAGAGGGTTCAATATTTACTTTTAGCATTGTTGGACAAACAGATTTTAATGTCTTTATGGATTTAATTAAATAAATCTCTTGCTTTGGTTGTTATTTGTTAGTATAATTTTTTATGAAAATTACAGTTGCTCACCATGGTTTATATAGATTTTTTTTTTTAAATTTTTTTAAATATATTTACTTTAATTCTTGCCTCCCCTCAACTAAAATCCTAACTCTGCCACTGCTCCAGGTGGGTTACGTATAATTAATGGTTGTCATTACAAAACTCCCATAAGCATTCCTCTTTCTTATACTATACTACCTAAAATATTTAAGAATATGAGAAAATATATAGGTAATTATGGTGGGAAATATTATGAAAGTATGCTAGCTAGTATAAACTTATAAAATGTAAAACATGTTAGGAAAATAAAAGTAATCATGATTCTAATTTTTCATGAAACAATTGTTTTTTTTCCTTAGTGTAATGATCAATTTATGTCTTAATTTCCAGAACTGGTAACAACTTTGGTTATTGAGCATGAGTAATATTCCATATACAATATTATGCACAACTGTTTACATTACTTGTATATGATTGAAGCCACATTACTTTTAACTGATTATCTACAATTCACAATAAACTATGTCAATAGTTGTGAAAAATATTACTTACTTATCAATTAATAATTTCAAGATTGTACCCTTTGAAATAGTATGTTATTATAATATATTCTATTATAATTGAGCGATGCATGTTTCACTTGAACAAGTTATGGAGCAATGACAGGATACAAGCTTGTGTCCATTGAGTTACGTTGAGTACTGAAAATGGGACGAGATATTCACTCGGGTTTTTTGCATTAAATGATGGGACAATATGTGTGCTAGAAGAATTTTGATGAAGATCACCCTTTACAATACCGTCCATCAAGTAGGAATATTCCATTTAAATAATTGGAAAGTAATTGCAAATTGGGATAATATAATAGATTTGGACAAGAAGGAAACAATAACTGGAGAGGTTTCTGAATCAAGTGTAGAAGCTAATGAGATCATGATTTCAATTAGTGAAACTAATGTATTGATTTGGATAGTGAAATTACTAAAGGTCCAGAAGAAATAAATTGAACATTATGATCACAATATTTCATTTAGCTTGATTAGCCTTCAAAGAAAAAGAGGTCAAGTAACATCTTCTTGTATTACTCTTGTTGCAAAGAAAAGAACGTGAGTAGAGACTTTCTTACTGCTTCAGTAGCTGAAAAGCCTCCATCTTTCAGAATTTTTATTCGTACCAGTACAAAGAAGCTTGATACAAGAGAGGTATATGACTCTTGCTTGGTTTTTGGAGATTGATAAACAATTTCTAATGTTGGAGAAAGTTTGGTTTGAGAAGAAGAAAATGATGGTGTTGATGTTTATTTCATTGGGGAGACAAAATGAATTTCATTTGATGTTGCTATTGACATATTTATCGTTGTTTAAGGTCTCACTGCCCTCCTCAAATCATCAATATTATCAGCCATTGAGGATATAACCTGTCCATGTTCCAACTGTGTGTCCATGATCACATTCACATGTTGATTAAGCAATTGCAATTGTGCCATGATAGCTTCAAGAGAGGCACCCCGTGGCATTGGTGGTGTAGAAGTAGCAGGTGGAGGAACATTTGCTGGATGTTGTTGTGGTTCATCATCTGAATCTTCATAATCATCCACTCCTAAAGTACTTCGTTATCTCTTATCACCCTTATTTTTGGTTAATTGTGCCTGCATTTTCTTTAGAGTACTAGAACCAAAAACAAACCTAGGCTTGAGTTCTATGAAAGGTGTAGGTAGATGGAAGCCTAAATGAATAAGAATACGAGTGATAGAGAAAGGCAGACATAGATTATGACGGTAGTCATGAGAGTAATACACACCCAACAAAGACTGACACAAAATGGAGGGAAGATCTATGGGAACATCTGTGAGAAGAGCATAAAGGAGATTATTAGCTCTTTCAATGGTAATAGTGTTACCATGAGAAAGGGGATTGAGACTAGATCCCATAATTTTGTTCAGAAGACGTACTTCATCAGTCTCACTGTTTCTCTTAAAAGTGGATATTACTGTCCATTTTTTCTCTTAAATGTGAACATCGTTATTCACTTTCTCTCTTATAAGTGAACAACGTTGTCCACTTTCTTATGGCTTCTCTCCGAAAGTGGCCAAATGTTCTCCACTTTCTTATAGACTCACTAAAAGTGGTCAACATTTGGCCACTTTTAGTGAGAATCCAATTAAAAAAGTGGACAAAATGCTGTTTAAGTTTCCACTTTTTCTTAATAATTAAACCTATTCAAAATAATAATAATTAATCTTGCAATCTCCCTTTTTATTAAATAAAAAAAAAAAAAAAACTGCATTAATACACAAAACTTGTGGATTAGTGCTCCACTAGGTTCATGGGACGTGGTATACCGGTATTGGTTACCACTGGGTTCAACCTTCTTTCTTTTTTTCTTTTTTTTTCTTCTTCTTTTTTTGAGGATTACTTTGCTTATACAATATCTATACTATTATTTAAGGGGTTTCTCCTGTTTGGATTCCTCATTTTGAATCCCCAAAGTACCCTCATCCTATTCTCTTATAAGTTTTAAACCAACGAGGATAAATATGTAAAAAAAACTACTAACTATTGTCCTAAATTTTAGTTTTTCAAAAAGAAAACAACTAATTATTCAGCATGTTCAATTTATTTAAGGGTTTTCCCCTGTTTGGATTCCTCATTTTCGATGCCCAAATTACCCTCATCCTATTCCCTTACAAGTTTTAAACCAGTGAGGATAAATATGTAAAAAAACTGCCAACTATTGTCCTAAATTTTAGTTTTTCAAAAAGAAATTCAACATGTTCAATTTAAGATAACTATGAATTACTATCTTGACTCCAACAAACAAAAATGCCCAGAAAAAAGGAGCCCACTCTCCCGGACATAAACACAAATTCAATGAATAGTGCACTCTCCTAATTCTTCAATTTTCTTCTTCTAAAAATAAAAAATAAATAAATAAAATAAAAGATCAGATCTTCACTTTTGACAAAAATTTCCTCGTTCTCTCTCATGTTGGCCGTCCTTATTATTTCCTCTTCATTAGATTAATGACCACTACAATGATGGTGAGTGTTTTGATCCAATTTTTTTCTACATATTTTTTATCTATACTATTATTTAAGGGGTTTCCCCTGTTTGAATTCCTCATTTTGGATTCCCAAATTACCCTCATCCTATTCCCTTACAAGTTTTAAACCAGTGAGGATAAATATGTAAAAAAAACTACCAACTATTGTCCTAAATTTTAGTTTTTCAAAAAGAAAACTATTAATTATTCAGCATGTTCAATTTAATTAGATAACTGTGAATTACTATCTTAACTCCCACAAACAAAAATGCCCAAAAAAAAGGAGCCCACTCTCACGGACATAAACACAAATTCAATGAATAGTGCACTCTCCTAATTCTTCAATTTTCTTCTAAAAAAAAAGATTAGATCTTCACTTTTGACAAAAATTTCCTCATTCTCTCTCATGTTGGCCGCGCGTCCTTATTATTTCCTCTTCATTAGATTAATGACCACTACAATGATGGTGAGTGTTTTGATCCAATTTTTTTCTACATATTTTTTAGACATTGTCTATTCGCATTTTTGTTTTTGGGATTTTTGCATAACAAGATATCAACGTGATGAGAGTATGTTATATTTTGTCAAATTTCTCAACAGTGGTGGATCTCTTATCCTATTTACACATATATCTCCTTTGCACATTCGGTCCATTGGTGAGGTGTTGGCTGTGTAACTATGATTCTATTGTTTGGAATTGTTTGATAGTTGTCCTAATTGTTACTGCATTTTTTAATGCAGCCACGCAGAACATGCTTGATGATACATCAAGTAGGGAATTACCAGGGCTACTAAGGTAAGTTACTACTTATTGTATGAATTGGCCTTATTTACAATGTTGTTTGATGTTGAATGTTGTGCCTACTTGATGGTAAAATAATATTATTTTGTGAATTTGGAATTTGGAATTTTTTGTCTTCTTTCTTTTTTTTGTTAAATGAAAAGCATCCAAGATCCACGTTTGTTTTTTGTTTGGATGTTGTTTTTGGTGTTTTTTTTATTTTATTTTATTTTATTTAAAATCTCCTTGCTGCTATTCTGCTTCTTCTGCTCACGGCCATACAAACTCTATGGCTTGCAAAGTTCATATTAGATGTGGATCACTTTATCTTTTCTTTTCAGTTGTTACCCTTTTGAATAAGAGGTTAACTTATGATTATCCCTAAAATTAGGAAGTCTTTTGAGTGTGTTAGTGTTGGAATTGGATCAGATAAGCATAGTGCTTATCTATATCCGTTTAATTGTTTGGTGCCTGGGATTTTCGGGTTGGTAAAGGAGAGGAGGGATTTTTTGTTTTGTGTTAGTGAAGATGTAAAAAGGAAGGATTTTTGGGGTTCTATTTTAAAGGCTTGCTGTGAGGTCACCTAAGGAACAATATCTAAGTATTATACCTAAGTCTTACTCTTCAATTTAAACCTCACATGAAGTGATTGTTATCTAACAAATTGTTGTAAAAAATTTCTTTTGTAACATAAATTATATTTATCATTTGTATAATTCTATGTAAAATTCAATTTACATTTTTTTATAGTAATTATTAATTTACTACTCCATAAAAAATGTTACGTACCTTTTCTCAGTTTTAAGAACAGTTGATATCTTTGAAATTTAAACTATTTTTAACTTTTGTTATAGATGTGCAGTAAGTGGCTAACTATTAGGATTAAAACACTACATTTTAGGATTAAAATTGAATCATTTACCGTAAAAGAAATATATTTGAAATTTAACTCTTTTTAACTTTTGTTATGAATGTGTAGTAAGTGGATACACTACAAAAAAGACCCCGAAAATGCAGCTATAGGCTTTTAGCCGCATTTTCTATGGCCGCGTTTATAAATGCGGCCTAAAGTCTGCAGCTCAAACCCTATAGCCGTGATTTTCGAAACCGCGGCTAAAACCTGACCTATAGCCGCGTTTTCTAACCGCGGCTATAGAATTCAACCCTATAGCTGCGTTTTTGAGAATGCAACAGTAGACCCCAACCTATAGCTGCGTTTACTAAAAACTCGGCTCCAGGACAGCTTTGAGCTGCGGTTATCAACGCGGCTAAGGCTTCGGACCTATAGCCGCGTTTTTAAAAACGCGGCTATAGGTTGTTCAAACAAGCTGAATAAGAGTCTGTAGCTGCGTTTTGAACGCAGCTGAAACCTAACCTATAGCGGCGTTTCTAAGAAACGCGGCTACAGTTCTGAACCTATAGCTGCGTTTTAAGAAACGCGGCTATAGACCCAGTTTGAGCTGCATTTCAAACGCGGCTATAGATATTTTCCCAGCGACATTGATCAAGCTATAGCCGCGTTTTAAAAACGCGGCTATAGGTTTTTTTTTTTTTTTTTTTCCTGCTATTCACAACTTATTACATCCCAAGAATCACAAGTTCCATAAACATCACAAGGGAATTAAACAACTTCCCATTCCTACATCACAAGTTCCATAAACATCAAAAAGAAAATAAACAAGTTCCATAAACGTCATTACATCCCAAGATCACAAGTTCCATAAACATCACAAGGAAAATAAACAAGTTCCCACATCACAAGTTCCATATACATCAAAAAGAAAATAAACAAGTTCCATAAACGTCATTACATCCCAAGATCACAAGTTCCATAAACATCACATGGGAATTAAACAACTTCCCATTCCTACATCACAAGTTCCATATACATCAAAAAGAAAATAAACAAGTTCCATAAACGTCATTACATCCCACGATCACAAGTTCCATAAACATCACAAGGAAAATAAACAAGTTCCCACATCACAAGTTCCATAAACATCACAAAGGGAAATAAACAAGTTCCATAAACGTCATTACATCCCAAGATCACAAGTTCCATAATAAACATCACAAGTTTCATAAACATCACAAAGGAAATAAACAAGTTCGCATTCCTACATCACAAGGATTTTTGTACATCACAAAAAATATACCAGAAGGATTTTTTTTACATTCTAAATTGCTCTCAAACAGCCACAGGCAGCAACCAGTTTGCTTTGTTGTCCACTTCATGGTAAAACTGCACAAATTATTCTGGCAGGAGTTAAATTTGCCAAATTTTTGCTTGCAATACATAATACTCTAAACATGAATTTGAAATTGTAATTCCGCAATGCTTAGATGCACATTTGTATCAAAAGGCCTCACAATGGAGCAATTTGGGAGAATAATGTTATGAGGGAGAGAGCTCATTTGGATTAAAAAAAAAAATACAAAGAGTAACATGAGAGGAAGCCTATGCAATAGTTCAACTATCCGTTAAAACAACCTAGTCAAAACTTCGAATTCAATCAAGTTCAGCAATACTTTATCCATCATAGCATGGTATGTTTATATGAAGGCTACTGTTTGTAGAGAAATTTTTAGAGGAATTTTGTTTTACCTCAGGATTCACAGTTTCATGTGCAAGATATTAAGTTCTTGGCTAAATAAAATTTGTTTAGTACCTGAGAAGGACCTAAATTATGTATCCCCTGGCTAAGTGAAGCAAACATGGTGTTCAGCGACACCATCATTTCAGCCATCTGTGCTTGGTGCCTCGCCTCAGATTGAGCTAGTTCCTCCCTATGCCTCACCTCGGATTGAGCTACTTCCTCCCTACAAATTGCTAGTTCCTCCCTAGATTTAGCTAGTGCCTCCCTTAGCTCTTCATGACTCGTCTCCAACTCTGACATCCTTTTGTGAGTTCTGCTTGATGATGGAGTAGTAGTCGAGGTAAACTGTGATGCGTTTCTGGCACTTCTTCCTGATGGGGTGATCCCAAAGCCTACCCCACGTACACGACCTGGGCGCTCTGGACGACCTATCATCCGAGCATATGCGTCGTCGTTGGACCAGAGGATTCCATTACCAATCTCTCCGTGTAGTCGTATGTCCTGTTCATTCAAAAGTACTGCCATCCTATCCTGTTTTCCCACAAGAACCAAACAACATATTACACACCATAATTAATACAAACACAAAATACACTAAAATTCAATTCGATTAAATTGTCCTTACCATCTGATCTTGCACACGGTCACTAACAGCAACCCCATCTTTTGTACGGTATACTTTTTGAAATACATCCGCGCATTCGACTGCCGCCCCTTTATCTTTCGCCTATATGATGAACAAACATAATTACAATAAACACTAACTATGTAATGTTGTTATGCCACAATTAACACAAGTCCACAATGAGATAGTCATAACATAACAAAGTTACTCAAATAAAGATAAAGCTGAGAGAGTAGTAAGAAAATGAGAGGATTTAGCTACCTTCCAAATACACATGGGATTGTTAAATGAAGAGATTAAAAATAAAAATGACATGGAGAGTTAGAAAATAGGCATCATAGACTTTCTATAATAACACTCTATTTGAGATAAGATTGAGATGCACATCTAAAATTACCCATGGGTGATCTAAAATGTTCGGACTTAGTAAAGTAGGCATGTTTCTCTATGATTTGCAACTAATCCAATGTTATGTTCGATGATTTGCTGGAAAATATGTGCACCAAGGATGACAAAAAATAAACATATAAAACTTCCCATTTGAATCACTATCCTTCTTGACATCTTCTTTGGCACATGTTCCATTTGTCCTAAACAGTTAGCTATAATGAAAACAAGCTTTTGTTTGTATATAGCAACAATTTGAAGTCAAATGGATGAATAATCACCTTAACATCAATGACATCAATTATAGGAATTTCCTTTTTTTTTCTCATATAGAATTTTATTTAAAACTAAATTTAGTTGTCTTGGATAATTAGATAACGTGGAGATTATGTTCTCTATATTTTACTAAGTTGCAGCTACGACAGTTGTTTACGATTACATCCTACACAAGCACGTCAAGATTTTAAGGAGACATATGATGGTTTCTATGAATTGACGATCTAGGACTTCATTTTATATTTGGTAACCATAATTTTTCTTTGACATACATTAGGTGAAAAACTGTAACATTCAGCTTTAAAATATTACAAATATATATAACATCTCACAAAAAAAGTCACCTTGTATGAAAATATACTCAGAAAATGCAGTTACTATAAGACTGGCTAGTTCCTTCTAATCCAACACCATTAAAAAAACCACATATGCATAATCTATCATGTGAGCTAGTGGGCATCAAAATTTAAATTCTAGGGTGAACTAGTGCACAAGCAAACTTTGCTAGACTTTCTCTTCCGGTACATACATAAAACAAATACAGGCAATCCAAATGTTATGGAACACTGTTTTCTTTTTATCATAGCAACAAATGATCCAAAGTTGGTCAATTTAGAAAGTATGTTACAGAAACTTCTCATTTGTATCAAGAACAAGCAAAATGGTCTTCATGAACTACATACTGACCAACTGTGCATAATTTGTACCTCATGACTTTCATAGAAAAAAAAAAATATATATATATATATATGTATATATATATATATAAAGGACAATGACTCAATGGTATGTAAGAGAAAATTTGTTATTCCTATTCCATAAAATTATCACCCAAGCTCTCTCCCAAATCAATTCAAATAATTTCCAAATAAATAACCCTTCATCAATTCCAAAGCTTCCCCTTAGTTTTAAATCCTATTCTATAAATCCCTTTTTATTTCATTGTTTTGAAGCATCTAGTCGCTATAATGAATAACAAGCTTGTGTCATTGTCATTTAATCATGTTTGGGTGATATTGAATATTTATAGACATGCATAATTCGGCTGGGATCATGTTAGGAATGGAAATTACTCTCCTTAAGTGGCCGCTTAATATCTATACATTAAGAGGATTAACAAAGTCATCTCTATATATTACAAGGATGCATAAAGTTATGTATTGCATTTTTTACTTACCAAAAAACCTATAATTTAACTAACCTATCCTTATTCCTAAAACATATGAAATGAGGTTAAGTTGGTAAATAGCACCTCAAAATATCAGGGGACATCATGTAGGCATTTATGAATTCTAAGTTTATTTATTACCATTTGAGCAGAAATTTGAGCAAGACTTTTGGCCCCACATCTTGCTATGTCTTTCTGCTTGTCTCGACTCGCATTGTTTTTGAGACTTAATGTCTGCAACCACATTACCATAAAAAAAAATTAAAAATTAAAAAAAAACAAAACATCTCTTGACTAAATTACCATGAACATGAGTAAGACAAAGAAAGTAGCAGTACCTCAGTTTTTTCATTGAACCAATAATCAACCATCTCCTTCCACAGTGCTGGGATAACCCCAGGCGATTCAATAGCCAATACTTGTTCACGTGACAGCCCAGGTTTTTGTGATCCTTCTTCAACTTGGTCCTGCGATTTCTCCTTAGTTCTCCTAGCTGATTCATTGCCCATCCCATTTGATTGGGTGGTTTGACAATAGTGGGATCAATTATATACCATTGCTGAAATGCAAAAGTGGAGTTAGCAAAATGTAGTATTTTAATTAGAACAACGACTGCATATGACATTTAATTAGGACAGCAGATGTAAACAAAAATAACTAATATTTCATTTTCATACTACCTCAATCTCCATCCAACAATCATTTTTAAACTTTTGAGGGACACTTGGCCACCCAGCAGGCGAAAGCGGGCATAATAGGCCATTCTCGCAAAACGAGCCCAACCACCGAATGAACAAAATCCCGTCATCACCAATCGGTTGGCCATCATCATTTAACGGCAACTGAATTTTGTACTCACCAGTCATTGCCCATATGTCAGCCAACCTTGTTTTCCCACGTTTTCCAGGCCTATTTTCTGATGCTCGATTTTGTTCTGGTGCTGGATTTTGTACCAGTGTTTGGGTTTGAACATAATCATCTGTATCTACAAGACCGGCAATATTAGGACTAATTTAACAAAGCTTAGAACTAGTGAAAAATATCACACCACGCAAAAATTATGCATCTACCAACTTAAATAATAAAAGGTTTACGATTTCATTTAAACAAAACATGAGTAAATTTAGGCCTTTCTCCCACGCATTCATGTAACCCACTTACGTAGCTTTCTGAAAAGACGAGCAACCATGCTTCGTTTGGGTTGCCTTCATTTATCCTTAATAAATTTGGATTTAGAATATATAATTTC
Source organism: Quercus lobata (assembly GCF_001633185.2). Taxonomy (NCBI): domain Eukaryota; kingdom Viridiplantae; phylum Streptophyta; class Magnoliopsida; order Fagales; family Fagaceae; genus Quercus; species Quercus lobata. The sequence goes on from NC_044913.1 coordinate 57,654,390, forward strand.
AACTCGATCTTATCTTTGATCATTCTTAAGTACACTGAATGGATGAAAGTGGACGGAGTGGACCAAAGTGGATGAAATTAGAACAATAATTGAATGTGAACTTTTTACTTTTTTATTTGTTATAATACGAGGATGACTTATCTTAAAAAAAGAAAAAGAAAAAGAAAAAGCTTTTGCATGCAAAAAATGACTTCCCTCTTAAATTGGTACATGGTATGATAAAAAAGTAGTTGCTTGTTCTCAAAGGAATGTAACTCATTGCTTCTGTAGATATTCATCTCACAAGTAAAAGAAATTCTAGTTTCAAATTTATTATTTGTCCTTTACTTTTAAGCAATCTGATGGTGATGGAATTCATTCAACTTCAGCAAATTTGTTTACCAATTTCCTAAAGTTGACTAGTAATTAGAAATTGCTAGCTTAATTAAGCAAGTATAACAATAATCTACAAGAAAGGGACACGTTATTTTTTTAATCTCTCTCAGGATAGAATGATACCCAAGATGGAATAGATCCTACATAAGTTATATAACTTTTAGGATTAAAACAGTACATGTAGTTATCCACAAATGTGTATTATTTTTAAACTTTGAATTTGAAAAAAAAAGGTGGTTGGGTAGTGTTTTCTAGATAGAATGTGGGATTTTAAAAAAAATAGTTTAATTCAAAATTTTTAAACATGTGCTTTTTCTTTTTTAACTTTTTATTATGGATGTGTACTACATTACTAAATTTTAGGATTTAAACACTACATTTTAGGATTAAATTCAACTTGATCACTGTCATAAATAAATATGGTCATGAGTATTATGTGTGATGAAATAATTTTTCACCACACTCCTAGAAATCTCAAATTATAATAAATGCTCTAAATTAATCTTTACTCAAAAAATAGAAAAGCTTCACGCGTGCTCAGAAGCTAATTATATAAGAAAGGAAGAGTTTAAAACCCGTTAAATTATTTAATTTGATATGGTTTCCAGAAGTGACAGAGGACTACGGAGTTTTCGCAAGCAAGCAATATGAGTCTTTGCTGTCGCCGTTGTTCCAGGAGGAGTCAAGCGGTTAAGCGAAGTGCTTGATAAGTGATAAGATTAGACATGGAAAATGTTGTTTGGTTACTAGTTTTTCCTATCCATGCGAAAATAGTGTATATTTGTTGACTAGATTACCCAGGTCTTGTATGCCAATCAACGCCGGTTCTGTTAATTAGTCAATCACAGCTGTGATCATTTTTACCAATTCTCAATCTTTGACCACTGACATCTATAAATAACACAGCATTGCATTGCATTGCATACCAATGCTTTAATTGCACAGTTTTGCCTTCGCAACCCTCAAAACACAAGTCAAAATCATGGCTACCAAAACACAAGCCAAGATTCCAGTTGTTGATCTCTCCAACTTGGACCTGAAACCTGGTACAAAAACATGGTTCTCAGCTCGCAAAGATGTTTGTCGTGCACTTGAAGAATACGGTTGTTTTGTAGCGGAGATTAGCAATAAAATTCCTTCAGAGCTTCACAACGCAATCTCTAGCTCATTTGCAAAGTTGTTTGAGTTCCCCACAGAAGCCAAAATGAAATTCACTTCTGAAAGGCCTTTCCATGGCTATTTCTCTACTCCTAAGTACGAACGCCTGGTGATTGATAATGCAACCTCCACAGATGTAACTCAAGAGTTTACCAATATCTTCTGGCCCAATGGGAATCATCATGTCCGGTGATAACCTAATCGAAATCTTGTCTTGTTATTCTATTTTTAACTATAAGAAAATAATAAAATCACTGTATTCTCTAATAGCTTATGTTTTTTTTTTCTTCTGCTTTTATTTATTTATTTACTTAAAATTTTTAAAACTATGTACAACGTAACAGTAACACTTTTTGATGTGTTTTCTCTTGGTTAGCGAAAGTGCTGATTCATATGTGAAGCTGATGGCGGAATTAGATAAAATGGTGACAAAAATGGTATTTGAAAATTATGGCGTGGGGGATTACTATAACTCTCACATGGAATCAACTACTCACAGTTTCGGCATTATAAAATATAATGAACCTCAGAAAACTGGGACCAACAATGGCCTTGCCAACCACACGGACAAGCACTTTACCACCATACTTCACCAAAATCGTGTAAAGGGTTTGGAGATAAAAACAAAGGATGGTGAATGGATTGATTTTGATCCCTCCCCTTCGTCCTTTATATTCTTGGCGGGTGATGGACTCCAGGTGGGCAATTACTATACGCAAATTATGGTTTAAATTGCTTGCTCTTGCAAAATTGCTATAGATATTCCTCTCTTTATTTATTTATTTCTTTTTACTATCCTATGTAGGAATATTTAAGAATAAGAGAGTCACACAAAAAAAATTTAATTCTATTGATGGAAAATCAATAAAAAATAAGGAAGCATAATATATAGAATGTAGTGTTGAATATATATATATATATATATATAATTATATATATTTGAGAAAGTAGTGTTGAATATTTAGTATTGAATTGGATGAGTAATATTTGTAGTTTTTCACGTTTAATTCAATATATTATTAGTTTCAGTTAGTTTAATTGTTAAAATCCATTATTATCCAATAAGGGCTTGAGATAAAATATTCACCATAAAAAAAATAAATTGACATTTTAAACCGATAATAAAGCGCAAGGTTGCTATAGGTTCAAAATTTATAATATTTATAAACAAATAAAATAAATTCAAATATGTTAGATCTTTTAATTACGAATTTGTTGTGATATATTAAAATAAGTCTATAATTTAAAGTTTAAACTATGAAGGATTATGATTAGTTTTATTAGATAAATTATCAGAAGTTGGTATTTATCGTATCTTGTTGGAAAATAGCCTTGTGAATTCATAAGCGGACAATAAATAAAGATTAATCATAGTTTTCCAAATTACTTATTATAAGCTACCCAAATTTCAAGGTCTAGATTTTCTTCACGGAAAACTTTACTTTTTCTCACTCCTCTTAACCAAAATAGAGAAGTAAGATCAAGGTGAATGTTCAGTTACTCGATTCGTTAGCTCCGAACATAGAACTTTTTTGGAAATTAGAGAAAATAATTACTCCATCATTCTACTTTGTTACAAAACTACGTAAATTTGGAAGTAGATTGTTAATTTATTGTTTTGTCTTAATGGTGTGATCAATTTAAGTATTTTCGCAATCTATATCAACTCCGGTTAATTTAGCTTTCCAATATTGTACCAATATTTTATGATATGCTTTACAAGATCATATTCAATGGAATTGATGGATGCGTGTTTTGCTTGACCAAGGTATGGAGCAATGATAGGATAAAAGCTTGCATGCATCGAGTTTTGTTGGCTGAAAATCTTGAGACAAGATATTCACTTGGGTTGTTTTCACACAACAATAAAACGATATGTGTGCCAGAAGAATTAGTCGATGAAGAGCATCCCTTACACTACAAGCCAATAAATCTTCGTGATTATGCTCAAGAACAAAACAGACTAGTCGCTTATGGAAAAGAACTTTCTCTCGAAGTCTTTTGTGGTGTTTAAACTCTCAGTCCAAAAAGACGCATCTCTCGGTTGTTTTTTCAATGTAGTGTGTGGTCACTTATATGGTGACTTTGGTTTCTTCTAATTTCAAAAGCGTGTAGAAGAAGTGTCTATTTATTGCTTTATTTATAATTTGGCATATGGTTATTTTCCTTTAAAGGGATTTCAATAAGAGTAATGATAACATAAAAATTTATGTACTCAATATTACTCAAATAAATATTTGCGATATCAAGAACTTGATGATTTTAATCATGACATAATTGGTTTCCTTACCAGTTTTTTTGCATGTCTTTTCTTTTTAATTCTAATCTTGCTCACAGAAGTGTCTGTTCATATTTTTCTATCACAAGTGTCTGTTCATATTTTTCATTTGAACTTTTAAAGGGCTTTCAATAAGAATATATGTATGAATAAAATTATGTACGGGATATTATATTGCTCATAAATAAATGTCTTTTGAAATCAAGAACTTGATGATTACGTGAATTTAATTATCACATGTTAAATATTAGCATTGATATAACTGATGAATATCGACATAAAGGTCGTCTAGATGAAAGACGACATTAGCTATGTTCGTGACAAGAGCTGGGAACAAGATTCCATCAACATGCGTCACCTTCATGGACGAAGCAGACCACCACTCATTAAAGCACGGATAAATGTCCACAGGACAGTTATGAACCAATAATTGCACCGGAACAATTACCAGCATAATGATTGTCCAACGGCTATCTGTTACACCATTAAGGAAACCAACAGTGTCAATCAATGCTGTGTTACTCTCAGGAGAAAAATGTCCGGAAGTAGCATTAACAGACATAACTACACCAACTCGAAACAAACTATAAAAATGTAAAGGGAACTCAGGTAAAGAGATATAAAAATAAAAAATAAAAAAAATTACCAGAGAGAGAGAAAGAACGGTGAGAAGTTTATTTTGAGAACTCATAATCTGACTTTAGCATCGGAGTATTCTCAACTAGCATTACACCAGCCGGCTAAACATTCCTTTGTTTTTTCTTGTCTTGACCACAGGTCTCGGAGGTCGTCCATCGGCATTGATGGGGAACATACTGACAAGGTCCATTTTCAGCTTCATCAATAACCGTGTTGAATATGCTAGAATATATAGGGATGAGAGAAGCATAAAATATAAAACACAAGAACATGAAGTTTACATATTTCAGCCTAACGGCCTACGTTTAAGGAGGAAACCCTTATTATGGCGTTTGATACGGAGTAATGTTTTAGGATTCCCAGGAATGTTTAAAGATTCCCATGTTTGGTTGCAAATTACGCTAGGGAATCAAATGCCAAGGGAATCTAGATTCCCTCCTTAAACCCCTCTCAGTAGGAATGTGGATTCCCTTTAAAATATGTGGGTATCCAGATTCCCAAACTTAAAGGAAACTGTATTTTTTTATAAATTGACAATTTTAACCTTTTTTTCCTTATCATTTAGACAATTAAGATAAAATATAAAACAAATCATCAATATCTTTTCCTTTATCTTTATCTTTTCCTGCCAAAATAACATAAACAAGATAGACAACTTTGATGATATATTCTTTAACAAAGTTCTATTTAGGTTTCACGTGTTGGAAAAAAAAAAAAAAAAGTTTGAAGGAGGCCCTCCATTATTGTCAAGTATTCACTTTTACTATTGTGTGTGTGTTGCTCAACAAATTATTAATAGTTTTTTTTTTTTTATTTAAAGGAAGTTTTTTTTTTTTTTTTTTAAGGGTTTGGTAGTTTACATTCAAATCTAAGGATAGAATGAGAAAAATAAATAATTCATTTAAGATTCCTAGGAATAAACCAAACATTATCATCTCACATTCCTAGGAATATTAAGAGATTTCCAGTGAAACCAAACATAGGAATAACTACATTCCTAGGCATCTAGATTGCAAGGAATCATATTCCTAGGAATCTGGATGCCAGGAGTAATGTGGATTCTCCCGTACCAAACGCCACATTAAGGGTTACAACTTTAATATATGAGAGTGTAATACAAATCAAGTGTTACAATGAACTATAACATGGGTATATATAATAGACTAAACCCTAAACTAATAGATTTCTAGTACAAGTAGGAGACTTGTTTTCAGCACAATGTATGATTAGGCTTGGGCCTATTACATTGGGTTAATATAACATTATTGATTTTTTAACCATTTTTTTTCATGTCTTTTTTTTTTTTTTAATTTTAATTTGTATGATGATACTTAAAAGGTTTCAAAATGATGCTAATAATGATACAATGGATGGATAATGTTGAAGATTAACTTATACCACGTTAAAAATGATAAAATATAGATGTCAAATTAAATTTGACCCAAAAAAATAGAAAAAAAGAAGTAGAAGTATAAAACAGAGAATACAAAAAAATAGTGAACATGAAACCTTAAAAGGGCTACATCTTTATTATATAAAAGTGTAGTACAAATCATGTGTTACAATAAGCCCAACATGGGTATATATTATATATATTAGGCTAAACCCTATGGCTAATAGACTTTTAGTACAAGTATTAGACTTGGCTTGCACAAAAAGTAGGATTAGGCTTGGCTAATATATTGTGTAAGCCAAGTCTCCTACTTGTACTAGAAATCTATAAATTATAGGATTTAGCATATTATATTGGAATAATATATATATATATATATATATCTAATAGATAATAAATTTGGTCCATCCACATGCATGGTTTTTTCTCTTTACATCATTATATGGACTCAATTTGTTGTAGAATTTTACACTCCAAAGCCTAAACACCAACAATGACTCACAACTTGTACTTGGATAAAGACATTGTTAAGTTCAAAAACTTAAAAATGACAGAGTTTACATTCTTAGAGCATTCCCATCAAGGGAGTCAAAATTTTTAGCATTTACCATCTCAAAACACTATTTTTTAGCTTTTAACACCTCACTTTATAATACATCATACATCAAAGATTCTATTTTTTTTTCCACTTCATTTAATTTTTTTATTTTTTTATTCTCTGTATGTTTCTTTCTCTCTTCTTTCTCTCTCTTCTTATCTGTGTCTCTCCCTTTCTTTGAAAACCCACCACTTTCTTTGCAAACCCACACCCACAGCTAGCTGCTGCTAGCCACCACCATCAAAAACAAAAAGAAAAATCAAACCACCTGCCAATGCCACCATAGCTACAACAACTGTCACTGTCTCCACCACCCACAAGCTCATCACCATTCACCACCGACAACCAGAAAAAGAAAAAGAAAAACAACCCTCCAAAATCACAACCTCATCACCACCAATAATCGAAAAAAGAAAAAGAAAAAGAAAAACAACCCACCAAAATCACAAACCCAAACCCACAACCTTATCACCACCAACAATCGGAAAAGGAAAAAGAAAAACAACCACCAAGAGAGAGCAAAAGCACAACAATGCCATCGCTTATGGCCTAAACCATACTTGCGAGTGAGGCAGCGAGTGAATCGGCTTGGTCAGAGTCAAGTGAGGTGGCCAGCCACCAGCCACCACAATTCCAACGACCACTACGCCAATCAAAGACCCATGCCAATCGACTCGATGACCCACGCCGAACTCTTAGCCCATGACCCACGCCGATCTCCCCTTAACACTACTGCCCACGCCGATCAGAGACCCATGAACCTACCAAGTCACAAAATTAAATTACCCTGCTAAAATCAAAACACAGAACCCAGACCCATGAAATTGAACCACACTACCCAGACCCATGAAACCAAACCCACAAAATCAAATAACCCCGCCGTCAAGCTCTACCTCCATATCAGCGGCAACACTCCGAAGGCGAAGTGGATTTCGTGTCCAGTGGTGTTTGGGCTTTGAAGTTCTCAACCGATGAACCTTGAAGGGGAGGAGCTCAAATTGTGAAAGAGAGAGAAACAAAAGTTATGGGAAAGAGAGAAGAGGAAAGTGAGAGAGGAGAGAGAAGAAAGAAGAGAAAAATAAAAAAGAAAAAGAAAAAGTGACCGTTGGGAATAAAAAAAAAATATTTAGTTTAACATATATGTTACAGTGAGCTATTATTGATAACAGCTCACTGTAGCTGTGTGTAAAAATTTTTGGCATTTGAATTTGATGTAGTAGGTATTTTTGTGTGTTGGTGGTAAAATTTAGCTTTTAGCATTTTTAGCATCCTTAATGGGAATGCTCTTATGATTTAAACTCTCATTAATCGCATATTCTACTGTTTGATTGTCATGTAAATAGAAAATATAAAATGATCGGAGTTTTTTTTTCTTTTTTCTTTTTTTTGTAATTTGGATGTAACCAGAATTTGTAAAGTCCTTGTATATAATATTGTTATCAACTGATTAAAAAATTGTAATGATACAGAATATTGACTAATTGACTAGACTTTTTTTTTTTTTTTTAATAAAACTAATTGACTAGACTTGAATCAAAATAACCCATTAAAAAATATGTTAAAATAAACCACATTCGTAAAATTATTCAAACAAAATTATTAGGCAGTGTTATTGCACATTAGTGTGTGCAAATACACTGCCCTAATGCACTAAAATTAAGAACGTGTAAAATATGCCATGTGCATTAGTTTTTCCCTTTTCAAGTGAAATCCGAAGATTATTATTTAGTGCTTTTTCTGATGATAATTTTGGAGTTTGGCATTATTTAATGAAGGACAACGTTTGTTGTAGCCTAGGGCTACAATTTCACTCAATATTTTTTTTATTAAATTTGAATTTTGACAAATCCACCATTCGATTCATGCTGGCAAAATTTTCAAACAATCAAATATCGATAATTATGTCATCAATCAATTGTTTAAATTGCAAGTTTATGTAGTATGAAATTCTACATAAAAAATAAATTTATGGATTATATAGTAAATAACATCCGGTTGACACAAAATTTGACATATGTGTTAAGAGAGTAAAAAACATGTAATCCAACGGTTAAATTTCCAAAATTTGTAACAATGCTAAATTTTTTAAAAGGAAGGTGTAGCCTTAGGCTACAACCAAACTTATAGCCAAATTTTGTCCGTTAAAGAATTAATGTTTATATAAATGTGCAGCTAGATTTCTGAATTTTAGTCAACCATATTTAATGCTTTTTTTTAGAAGAATATTATTTAATGCTTTTTCTAATGATAATTTTGGAGTTCGGCATTATTAAAGAACCAGTCGCTAACTCGTACTATGCACGAGGTTAGTAAATAAAAATTAAATATATTTATTTTATTCAAACATACATTTATATGAAAATGAAAGAAATTAAATTAAAATATAACTGTATGCAAACTGCTGGAGGAAGATAACAATATTTTGAATTTGTACCACTTCTTGAATCAAAGCCATACAAAAATCTTTGCCTAGAAAGCAACAACAATTTCATATAAAAATGTGCAATATATGCAAACTACAGCAAGTGGAAAAGAAATATAACTATGCAATAATACATTTTTTGCATTTAGATCCAACAGGGAAAAAAATCCCTTGAAGATGCAAAGCCTTGGCATATGATATCTATAAAATGAACTTTTATTAACCTAAGCAAAGCAGATCAGACACTTTTTTTTTTTTTTTGAGAAGATAGAGCAGAGCAGAGCAAACCTGGTCTTTGCAATTGGGTACACACTAAATGAGCAGAGCGGACATTTTTTTTTTTAGAAGATAGAGCAGACCTGGTCTGCCCTTTGCAATTGGGTACGCACTAAAAGTATGAGCAGATCAAACCCTTTTTTTAGAAGATGGAGCAAAGCAGAGCAGACCTGGTCTGCCCTTTGCAATTGGGTATGCACTAAAAGTATGAGTAGACCTGATCTGCTCTTTAATCTGCCCTTTGCAATTGTGCATGCACTAAATGTGGCCAAGATTAGCAGGCCTGCTCTGCCCTTTGCATTTGAGCTTCACAATAAAAGTGGCTTAGCTCTTGTCTGCCCTATGAAATTGGATTCTTCATAAAAAGTGACTAAATAATGTCCACTTTTTCTCTTTTTTTTTTTTTTTTTTTGATAAGAATGCTGGTAAACTTTCATTAAACTGGGCTGAAACCCAAATCAGATACATCATTAAGGACTTGAGACATAATTATAGGGGGAGTATCTTCCACCCAAATAGTACATACAGAAATCAGTTTGGCATGTTTAGCCATGAGGTGAGCTGCCTTGTTCCCTTCTCTGCGTGTGAAGGATGTCTTCCAAGCTCTAAACTTTGGCACCCAAGACTTTATACCAGTAACAAGTTGCTGGATCTGAATAGAGCCCGGATCATGGCTGGCAATGGCATTCATAACAGTTTGGGAATCCCCTTCAAGAATAATCTCCCTAAGGCCCAACTCCCAGGAGAAAATTATGCCAATCTCAGCAGCTTTGGCTTCGACGTCTAGAGCTCCTAACGGGTATGGGAGTGTTTTGCTAAGAGCTCCCATTATTTGGCCTTTATCGTTCCGAACCACCACTCCTATCCCACACTGACTCCGTTCCTTGAAAACAGCCCCATCAACATTTGTCTTGTACCAACCTGGTGGAGGGGGTTTCCAAAGAGTAAGGACGTGGGACTGAGGGGCATTAGAAGAAACACAGTGGGTTTGGAACTCCGCCAAGTAGATTCTTGAAGCCTCAAAAATTTGCAAGGCCGTTCTACTAGTTTCCCCATGTCGCACTGCATTTCGATTATTCCAAAGGAACCAAGCCGTTGTTACGAAAGCTTCAAGGTCTTGGGCTGGTTTGGCCTCCATTACGCACCAAAATAGGTCCATGAAGTTTGGTGGGCTGGTCATGAGGCCAGGGGCTTTGACATTTGCCATTTGCCAAACTACCGCTGCAATATCACAACTCCAAAAGGTATGACCTGCTGTTTCCACGCCTTCACACAAGTCGCACTCCACATCCACTGGAATCTTACGGTCTCTGAGCTTAGTTTTAGTTGGGAGGATGTCTTTACACGCTCACCAAATAAAGTTTCTAATTTTGTTTGGGCAGTGGAGCTTCCAACTTGCTTTCCAAAGCGACTTCATCCTGGTGTTATTCGAGCATTCCCCAACATTGATCTTGGACAGTTGCTTGTGGCTTACATGGTAGGCACTTCGGACCGAGAACACCCCATTGGCTGTACCAGACCAAACTCTACGGTCCTCAGGGAGAGTGGAGCTTAGAGGGATAGCCAAAATAGTTGAAGGCTCATGGGGAAGAAAAATGGAATTAACCAACTCAGATTTCCACACTGCGTTTTCTTTATCAATTAGAGCAGAAACTTTCTCATTATACATCAGGGGGTTTATAGGAGTCAAGACCTTGTAGGTTTCGGGGTTGGGGATCCACTTGTCACTCCATATCTTCACTTTGTCTCCATTTCCAACAGACCATCTAATTCCGTCTTCCACCACGCTTTTAGCAGCCAAAATGCTCCGCCAAGCAAAAGATGGTCTTTTGCCGAGTTGAGCTTCAAGGAAAGACCTGCCAGCAAAGTACTTGGCTTGGAAAACATGGTGGAAAAGAGAATTTGTGTTTTGGAGGAGGCGCCAACCTTGCTTAGCTAGGAGAGCTAGGTTGAAGGCTTTTAGATCTCTAAACCCCATGCCGCCCATATCTTTGGATTTACACAACTTATCCCAAGAGACCCAAGAAATTTTTCGCTCATCAGATTTTTGTCCCCACCAAAATTTGCTGATCATAGAGCTGAGTTCCTTGCAAAGCGAGTCAGGCAACTTGAAGTAGATCATTGTATATGTAGGAGTGGCCTGGGCAACCGCCTTGATGAGGACTTCTTTGCCAGCCGAGGATAATAGCTTTCCCTTCCAGCCAGCAATTTTTCGGCCAAGCTGATCCTTAATCCTATTAAAAGCCTTCTTTTTTCCTCGGCCAATTAAGGATGGAAGGCCTAGGTATCTTTCATGTTGCTTGATGACTTGGGCACCAAAAAGATTTTTTATTTCAGCTTGAGTAGGAATCCCGGTGTTCTTGCTGAAGAAAAGGGAAGTTTTATCCTTGTTGATTTTCTGCCCAGATGCAGCCTCATAGTCATGGAGAACATCCCATACTCGCTGACATTCCCCCATATTGGCCAGACAAAAAATGATGCTATCGTCCGCAAAAAACAAATGAGACAAACGCGGGGCACCCCGGCAAATAGAGATCCCCTTAATATTCCCCAACCTCTCTTCTCTTTGGAGCATTGCCGAAAGGCCTTCTGCACATAACAAAAATAGGAATGGCGATAACGGGTCCCCTTGGCGAATACCCCGAGAAGGAATAATTTCGCCATTCGGTTCCCCGTTGATTAGTACAAAGTAAGAGACAGAAGTTATGCACATCATGATAATGGAAATCCACCGGTCATGAAATCCCATTTTCTGCATTACCCTAGCTAAACATTCCCATTCTACTCTATCAAATGCTTTGCTCATGTCTAACTTAATTGCCATGAGACCTTCCTTACCCTTTCTTCTCTCTTTGATATGGTGCATTGTCTCAAAGGCAATTAATACGTTGTCTGTGATGAGTCTCCCAGGGACAGAGGCACTTTATGCTTCACTAACAATCTCAGGCAGGATTTTTTTCAGTCGATTTGCTAGGACTTTGGCTAAGACTCTGTAGACCACATTGCATAGACTTATGGGGCGGTATTCAGTGATTTTTTGGGGATTTTTTGTTTTTGGGATAAGGCAGATATGAGTATCGTTGAATTTAGGGGGCATAACACCAGTATTCAAGATATTTAACACACACTCAGTTATATTTTGACCAACAATACTCCAATAATTTTGAAAAAAGAGTGGAGGCATACCGTCCGGGCCTGGGGACTTGGTGGGATGCATTTGAAAGAGCGCATTCCGAACCTCATCAAGATGGAAAGACTGGAGAAGGAAATTGTTCATCTCATCTATTACTTTTCTCTCCACTGCTTCAACGACTGGATTGAACTGTGAAGGCTGGTCAGTCTGATAAATGGAAGAGAAGTAGTTTAAAATGATGCTCTGGATGTTTTCTTCATCACCCTGCCACACTCCATTACTATCTTCTAACCCAGTGATTCTGTTTTTCTGTCGTCTTTGGGAGGCAACCGTGTGAAAAAATCTGGTATTTCTATCCCCACTTTGGTACCAGAATGACTTTGATCTCTGCTTCCACATTGCAGACTCACGCTCAAGGAGCTCATTAATCTCTCTTCGCAGACTTTGAATGTTGACAGCATCTTCATGGAGAGTGTTACGATTTTCTAGACACTGGAGGCTTGTTTGCTTCTCATTAATCTGTTTTCTAAGGTTGCCAAAGACGTTTTTGCCCCACCACTGAAGTTGGTGCTGGCAGCTTCTAATCCTGTCTTGGGTTGAGCAACTATCTCCCACCATGCTATCAACCGACCAAGCCATCTCCACCACATCCCAGCAACTCACATCCCTAGTCCACATTGATTCAAAGCGGAACTGGGCTTTACCACGGCGACGCCTCAACTGAGGGGTATGATGAAGGGCTAAGAGGCAGTGATCAGACGAGGACATAGACCTGTGGTACACCTTAGCTTGCTGGAAGAGCTCAGTCCATTTATTATTTGCTACCATGCGGTCTAATCTGACCAGAGTGTGTTGATCACCAATCCTACCATTGCACCAAGTAAAACGTTGTCCAACAAAACCCAAATCCCGAAGATCACAATTGTCTAAGGCGTTTCGAAAAGCATCCATCTGATTTGCATCTCTTTCAGCCCCTCCACATTTTTCTTCAATATGAGTAATCTCATTAAAATCTCCAAAAACAACCCAAGGCAAATCAAATTGGGCATCCAAAGTTTCCAAGAGCCTCCAGGAGCTAGAACGTTGAGCAGCATCGGGGTGACCATAAAAGCCGGTAGCATGCCAAGTAGAATTCACGCTTGGATCATGAACAATGGCATCTATGTGGGAATGGGAATAGCTTTGGACTCTGACATCAACGTTTTCTTTCCACAAGAGGGCTAAGCCTCCACTTTTGCCATCACTTGGGACGATTAAAGCTTGTAGGTGCTGGTTTATCTTATTCTTGTGCTTCTTCATCTGACTAATGCTTGCCTTCGTCTCCATAACAAAGACCAACATGGGATCTTCTGCTCTCACAAGATCTTTGAGAGCTTGAACTGACTGAGGGATCCCAAGCCCTCGGCAGTTCCAAGCTAAGGTCGTCATTGAGCTCGGTGGGGCTGCGCCGCAGCCACCACCTTGCCACCATCCACATTGGTATTACTTCCTAAGGAAATAGCTCCCTTTTTACTTGCTTTCTGATTGTTTTCCTTTAACTTCTTCGTGTGTGGAACGTTTGGATCCAAAGCTTGGAGCGGGCTTGGACCAGGCCTCTTAGTTCCAATTGGCTCCATTTTGATGGGTGACTCATCTTTGGTCTTTTCCCTTTTAATCCGTTTCCAATAGACAGGGTTAGGTCCAGGGGCTTCAGGGACCCAGCCCACTTCACAATCATATAACATGGCCACTGGGCCTTCGTTGGTAAGCTCAGGTGTTGGCCCATTTGAACAGAGCATCACCTGGGAGTTGTCATTTTGTCCCTTGCTTTCTGTCATGTTTTGAGCTTCTCCAGGCGTGCGAACTGTTGACGCCGTAGCGTGTTGAACCTCAGCTGTTTGTTTGTCAAACCAGTGTCAGGCTTTTTGCCAATTTCTTTTCCAATATCTTTTTCTTGTGGCAGGTCTGGGATACTGCCGGTTGTCAACTCACCTTTTCGGACTGATGTCACCGCACCCAATGAGGGAGTTTAGGGCACATGGGGCACGTGCCTGTCAGCTGTGTTTGCTTCCTTCCAAGAACCACCCAAGGCCTGATCGGACTCTTCAGATCTCTGGTTCGGTGTCCCAAAGCTATAGCCTGAACGCTTCACCGGTTCGGCGCGCAGCCAAGCCCCATATTTGTGTTTTTCTTTTCCAACCCCACCGTTAGTTTCTCCCTTTTCAGAGCATTCGTGTTCGCTGTGTCCGATTTTGCCACACAAGTAACAAAAATTTGGTAATCTTTCATATTGGAAGAAAACCCATCTTGGTTCATCATTCTCAATGCTAACCTTCTTTGCCCAGATAAGTTTCTTTGTAACATCCATCTGGATTCTAACCCGTAGGTACCGTCCCCATTGAACGCCTTTCTCCGAGACATCAACATCAAGGACTTTCCCAAGTTTGCTGCCAATCTCCATGCCTGTCTCCCTAGTTCTGCTTTTAAGAGGGAGGTTTAAGATTTGGACCAAGAAGGGTGACCATTTAAGGTCTACTTCCTTTGGGACTAGTTCGCCTGAGAACTCCTGTAGAAGCACCAAATTTTTCTCAAAGCTCCATGGGCACATTTCCATGATTTTCTTTTTGTCTTTTGGGTCACTGAATTCCACAAGGAAAAGTTCTTCAATCTCCGATATTTGAACAGTCTTGTTTGTCTTCCATAGCATCCTCATGGTTTTCCTCAGGGCTTCTATGTTGATGCTACGCTGGGTAAGGACCTTCATGACTAGGCAATTTTTGCCTAGTTCTTTTGCTGTTTTTGTGCTATTCTCTCCCAAGACTATGTCTTCGTCTTCCTCCTCCGTGAAGGAGAGTTTTTTCCAAAGCTGTTCTAGTTCTTCTGTCATTGTTCAACTCCTCTATCCTTGCACAGTCAACCTAAGGGTCTCATAAAGAGACGACCAAACGCTTGCAAAAAAGCAAGACCAAACACTTGCAAAAAAGCAAGACCAAACACTTGCAAAAAGCAAGACCAATACCCGCCTCTACGTCCTCAGAGACTCCTGAGTCCACTTTTTCTCTTAAATATGAATATTGTTGTCCACTTTTCTCTTAAAGATGAACATAGTTGTCCACATTTTCTCTTAAGGGTGAATAGCGTTGTCCACTTTTTCTCCTAAGAGTGAACAGTGCTGTTGTCCACTTTTTCTATCAAAGGTGAATAGCGTTGTCTACTTTGGTTGGGTGGAAAAGTGAGAGGATCAAAAAGTGAAAGGATAGAAAATATTTAGTTTTCCTTCTTATGTATTTGGTTGAAGGGGTGGAAAAGTAAGAAAGTGGAAAACTCTTTTGTTTGGTTGAAGAGAAAAAGGGAATGATGGAAAATATAATTTATATAAATTGACTATTATACTCTTGTTACATAATTGATAAGAAATAGATTTATTTGTACTCATTAAATAATATAAAATTTACCACATTATATCTATAAAAAAAAATTTCTATTTTACACCATCATTTTTACAAAACACCCATATCAATTTATCTATTATATACACTTTTTTTTATTAAAATAATGTTTCTCTTCCCTTTTTCTATTATTTCCCAACTACCCCCACCTAACCCCTCCTCTTTTTTTCTGAGTCATAATACACTCCTTCAGTCCTTCTCTCTATCTTCACCTCTCTTCTTCTCCTTCTTTTTTTTTTTTTTTTTTTTTTTTTTTTTTTTGAGTATCTTTTTCTTTCCTCTTCTTCTTTTACAATTTGAGTTTTATGCTTTTATTATAGATGATGATTTTGGGTTGGGTTTGATTAAGGGCAGTGATTTTGGGCGGAGAAAGTAAAATTCTGGTTTGGGTTTTTCTTCCTCTTCTTTAGCATCTTCTTCTTTCTTTCTTCTTCTTTTTTCAATTTCGGTTTGATTATTTATATGAATTTGTATATGGGTTTAATGAATTTGGATCTAGATTTAGAACGATTTTGATGATTTTGTGGTGTGTCCATGATGATTTTGGGTTGGGTTTCCCGGTGAGTTTTGATTGATTTTGAGTTAGGTTTTCCAGTGGGTTTGTCTTGATTTTGAGTTGGGTTTTCTAATTTCTTTTCCGTTGATTTTGGGTTAATTTTCTGTTGATTTTGGGTTAATTTTCTGTGCTAGGTTGCGGTGTTTGGTGGTGGTGCTGGGTTTGGTAGTTAGGTGGTTATTTTCTGCTTCCTTCTTCTTATTATGCCGCGCTGAGTTGTTGTAGACGTTGGGAGATGGCATTTTTGTAGAAGTGTTGTGAGAGCACTTTCTCTCTAGCCTTTTCCTCCCGATTTGGGAGGATGAATTTTGTGGGCTCAAGAGAAAATTTTCTCCCGGGTTTTCCTTCCTTCCCATTTTCCTTCTTTTGCCAAACAGTGGAAAACACTGTTTTCCACCCTATTTTCCTCCCTATGTTTTCCATCTCCCCTAAATTCACCCCAACCAAACACAGTGTTAAGAGTGAACATCATTGTTCACTTTTTCTCTTAAAGGTGAACATCGTTGTCCACTTTCTCATAGCTTCTCTCCAAAAGTGGTCAATGTTCTCCACTTTTCTTTTAAAATTTGCTAACGTCGTCCACCTTCTTATAGATTCTCACTAAAAGTGGACACATTATTCAACTCTTTATCTTTCTTATTAACTCTCATATCATTATATTTATATTATCATATTTATTCATTTTAATTAAATAATACTAAAATACTCCAACACTATTAATTAGGAGAAAATAATGTTGTTGGAATAATTTTACGGGTGTGGTTTATTTTTAATGGGTTATTTTGCTTCAAGTCTAGTCATATTGTCAATAATCTGTGCCATTAAATTTTTTTAGTTAACAACAACATTATATATACAAGGATTTTTGCAAGTTCTGGTTATATCCAAATAACAAAAAATTGACAATTCCCGTCGTTTTATATTTTCTATGTACTTCTCATTGAAACAACGGAGTTTGTGATTGATGAGAGTTTTAAATGTGAAGAATGCAAACTCCACATTCTTTAAGATTTTGTTTAATAAACCATGTCTTTATCCAAACACAAGCTTGCTACGAGTCATATTAGTGTTCAGACTTTGAAGTGTGTATTTCATCCTATTTATGTTGTCGAGCATCTTGAAATGCATAATTTTGCAACAAATTGAGTCCACTTAAAAGTGAAACCATGCATATGGATGGACCAAAGTTAATTAATAAAGAGAAAGAAAGTCTTACTCTCCTAACTAAAACATATGCTATAGCATTGCTTTGCCTTAGATATGGGCGAAGGAAAAACTCTGAAAATAGTTAAACGGAAAGTAACTTATTCCATCTTTTAAAATTTCAAATAAAGACGTAACCTTATTCTAGAAGAAAGCAAGTCACTATATATAAAGTGACCACACACTGCATTGAAATTTGAAATAAACTAGCAAGAGACTGGTTTATTTGGACTGAGAGTACATTCAACTTCAAACACCACGACAGGCAGCGATAGGAACTTCTTTTTGTTGAGCAATTGATGCAATGTGTGCATGGGCATAATCATTAAGATTTAATGGCTAGTATTGTAAAGGGTGTTGTTCATCAACAAATTCTGCTGGCACACATCGTCTTATTGTTGTACGAAACCAACCCAAGCGAGTATCTCGTCTCAGAATTTTCAGTCAACATAACTCGATGGATGCAAACTTTTATCCTATCATTGCTCCATACCTTGGTCAAGCAAAACATGCATCAGTCAATTTCATTGGATACGATCTTGTAAAGCGTAATGTAAATTAAATATTTGGAAAAGTAGAATATTGGAAAGCTAACCGAAGCTTCTTTTTTTTTTTTTTTAGAAGAATAAATTAACAGAATTTGTTTCAGAATTTTACGGATTCTGAAAATACTCTAATTGATCACTCCACTAAAACCAAAAATAATTAATTAATAAGCTACTTCCAAATTTCACATAGTTTTATAGCAAAATTGAATCATACTTTCTTTACATCCTAACATGCATGTATTATGTTAGGAGCTTTTGCTTAGTGCTTATGCATGTAACGAATTAAGTAACTGAACTATTTGCTTCTAATTAATTACTTTTCTATTTTCATTTGAATGAATAAAAATAAGTAAGGTTTACTGTAAGGAAAACATAGAACTCTAGATTAGACTCCATTTGGTACAAGCTGAAAATTTCAGCTTATTTGCAACTTCAGCTTATTTTTGCTACTATTCATGGGTTTTACTGCACTTTTTAGTACTATTCATGGGTCAACTTTTACTTTTATTTACAGTATATTCAGCAAAAAATTTCAATTTTAGCTAAATAAGTTGTTTATAAACGAACACTAATCAACAATTTTCAATTTTAGTCAAAAGTCTTGCAACTCAATTGACATTTTTTTGGTATTTCCAATGAAGATATTTAGTATTCAAATCCTTCCACCCCTAACAATCAGTGTATATACATTGATCGTAAAAATTTTAAAAATTGTAATTTTACCTTAAACAAAAACAATTTGCAATTTTGAAAATCATGACTAATTTTTATTTATCATACACATGATGTAAGGTTGAATTTATTCAACCATCTAATTGGCTTTATTCCGTGCCAAATTTGCTTGTAATTCATCATTTAGTAACCCTGTATTTAGGTGGGTTTGATGTAAGGGTAGTGAGTGAGATAGAGTGAAGATTGCTCAAGAGTGTGCAAGAAAACAGAGACTCGCGGCTGGGCTTCGCGGGTGACTCGCGGCTTCAAGCCGCCAGACGCAGCACACGTGCCAAGCATGCTGGAAGGTGAACAGTCATGCAAGCTGGAGCACTACAGGACAAAACAGGACAACTGGCCATACGGTTATCTCGCGACTGGATCTCGCGACTTAGTCAAGCCGCGAGGTCAAGCCGCGAGCCACCCCTGTTTTGTTAAACCTGACGTTTCACATTCCTCTCCCATTCCAGTATAAATACCCCTTTTACCCACGATTGAAAGAGAGTTTCCAGAGAGAATTTTGAGAGAGAAACCCTAAAGAAAAACAAGATTGATTCACCCACAATCTATACCTTAGAGTCTCTTAAAATTCCTCAACTCTCTTCCTCTCCATTGTCAAATCCTTGAGAGGCATTATACCAAAACCTGGTTCTCACCATCATCATCACTGTGAGACAATTGTTTGGATTTCTGGGAAGCAGTTAGGAAGGAACCAATCTTCATTGGTTGATGCTACGGTCTAGTAGCGGAATCCGGGAAGCTAGAAAAGAAAAAGGTTCGGCGCAACCTCGTTGGAGCAAGAAGCTTGGAGGGCTTAGGTGCACTGGGTAGATTAGGCTTGGAGGGTCTATTATTGTCCATGTATCCCAACTGTTTTTTCTAGTGGATTGTTTACCGCTTGGAGGGCGGCGGAGAGGTTTTACGCCGAGGGCTTCGGTTTCCTCTTCGATAACACATCGCGTGTTGTCTTTGTGTTTGCTTAGATTAGTTTTTAACCAATTTCATATTATAGCATATGTTAAGTTTCCGCACACTAGTTGTTTGACATATTGCTTGAATTGGTTAAGTTGTAATTTGGGGGTCTAAACGTTCAAAGGTGTTTATACACGTTTTTTGAACTTTCACATGAATTTTTATAAGATTGATTTGTAACTAGATAAAAATAATTACCAACTTTTTATAGTTTATCAATAAACTAATCATACCCATTTTAATCTAAAAATAACTTATTTTATTCTATCATGACATATTCGTTATTGAATCTAACAAAACAAATTTTAAATATTACTCTCAGTATTATTAACTAGGACATAAAATATTCTACAGTTGGCACATTATAGTATCAGAGAGAGGGTCAAGTATTTTGTGGCTCAATAGTATAATTCAAATTTATTTCTCAATTATTGTAACTAGTGTAACACCGTGCATATGCACGAGTATAATTAAAAATAATCACAATTATACATTTTTCTAGAAGAGATTTAAATTATACATAATATTAGCTTACACTTTTTTAAAACATACATTTCTAAAATATGTAATGATTTCTCATTTTATATATATATATATATATATATATTTATAATTTATAATTTAATTGGATTTAGACTCTTTGATTTTTTTCACCCAATAATTCACTTATCACAAAAGTTAAAAATAAATAAATAAATGGATACATGGTGAAAAATTGAACTTCAATTGAAATCTAATTTGGAATCTAATTAGAGTTGGACTCTTTGATTTTTATTCACTCAACATAAAATTAAAAATTAAATGAGACACGTGGTACAAAATTAAGAATCCAATTAAAATCTAATTGAATTTTTTATAAGCTTTGGCTATTAATATATATATATATATATATATAAAATCAAATTTTTAAGTAAAAAAGAGATTAGGAATAGGAATATCTAAAGAAGTTTTGTATGAATAATAACCATTAATCTGCTTTTGACATATGGTATTAGTTATTACTCGCCTGGAGTGCATCAGATGCCAAGAATAAAAAGGATGAAGGGGTGTAATCAAAACCAATTCATTCACCATCCTTTGTTTTTATATTCGAACCCTTCACACGATTTTGGTGAATTATGGTAGTAAAGTGCTTGTCCGTGTGGCTTGTAATGCCTTGATTGGTTCCAGTCTTCTCAGGTTCAGTGTACTTCAAAAGGACCAAACTATGAGTACGTAGTTGATTCCATGCGAGAATCATAGTACTTCTTCACACAATAGTTTTCAAATACCATTCTCGTCACCATTTTATCTAATTCCTCTGTTAGCTTCACATAGGAATTAGCACTCTCACTAATAAAGAGAAAAACACAACAAAGTGTTAACATATATAGTACATAGAAAACAAAAAGTATAAGCTATTAGAGAAGACAAAATGTATAAACTTAAGTACTAATCAAAGAATCAAAGTTACAGAATTTAAAAATTGTACCTAAGTTTTATTCATTATTCTGTCAACCTTAGAATATTTTCAAAAAAACAATTAAAAAAAAAGCAATGAAGAAGATAAGATTAGATTATCACCAGTAATTATCATTCCCATTTGGCAAGAAGATATTGGTCAACTTTTGAGTTACATCTTTGGAGGTTGCATTATCAATCATCATGCGCTCGAAAGGAGGAAAAGAGGAATAGCCATGGAAAGGCCTGTCATAAGTGACTTTCAGTTTGGTTTCTGTGGGGAACTCAAACAACTCTCCTATTGAGATAAACATTGTGTTGTGAAGCTCTGAAAGAGTGTTTTTGCCAAGTTCCACCACAAAACAACCATACTTTTCAAGTGCATTGCAAACATCTTTGCAAGCTGAGAACGATGAACATGAAGGGCTTGTACCAGACTTCAAGTCCAAGTTGGAGAAATCAAAAACTGGAATCTTAGCCTGTGTTTGGATAGCCATGGTTCTTAATTTTCAGTTCAACTAGGAAGCTTGAGGGGTGAGAAAGCAAAATTGTGTGGAATGCATTGATATGTCATGTGTTATTTATAGATAGGCAAAGTTTTTTTTTTTTTTTTTTTTCTTGAGAAGAGCTTGACAATGCGCAATTTCTTGATTACATTTTTGTTATGTGCTTAAAAATTGACTCGTGCATTTACAGTCCATATAAATATAATAAAATTTGTATTAGACTTAAACCTTACTATTTGAGATTGAGGGAAAATAAAAGAGATGATGTCGGCATATAATGTAATTTTGCCTAACTTAAGTCTTTTTTCTATAAACTTTGCCTAACTTTGTGTCATTCATGCATGCCTGCGGTAAATTTATGTGAGACTTTTAGACTAATATTTTGGGACTCTTGTGAGGCTGGAGCTCGTGTAAAGCTATGATGGGCTGAATAGGTATGGCAACACTTTGAAAATGCATTTGACATTGATGTTGCCAACTTTTTGTTTCTACTGTAAAGGCAGAACTTGCGCCTAGGCAGATGAGCAATTGGGTTTTGTAAAGATCTTAAACCCATTTGCAAAATTTTCCATTAAACCAAAATTAGATGAGAAAAATCCTTTTCACCCTCCGATCCACAACTCCAAATTTGCCTTTAAATAAACTATAAATTGGTTTGGTATATGTGTTTGGACATAATATTTTCTTTTCTTTTTTTAAGAAGCAGTATTTTAATAGACCCATAAGTGTACTAAAAGGGAAATTTTGTGTACTTCCGGAATACCATAAATGCGTACTTCCTCCTCTCACATCTTTATTCAAGACGGTAACATACTCTCTTTAAGAGAGCATCATCAAGTATCAATCAGAAGTGAAGTTCTCAACAATTTTCCTTTCAATATAAACAACTATTAACTAAATTGTTGAGATAACTATTATGTTGTATTATTTATATGATATAATATATATATATATGATTATCAAAGGAAAATATTTATCAATTTTAATAATCTTTATATATATATATATATATGAGATGGGTTCAAGTTACACCCAGTGTAACTCTTTAGAGTTACACTTTTTTTAAGCCATTGGATTTAAGTAGATCCAACGGTTAAAAAAAAACTTCATTATTACAATATGTTTATTAAAATCTCATTAATTATCCTCATTTATTACATTTTAAACCTATCTCTGAACCCAACCAAAAAAATAAAAACGTCTTATCTCTCCCTCTCTACGTTTGGTGTTCAAACTGTTAGTCTCTCTGTTTCTCTCTCTCTATCTCCTCCTCCATTCCTCCTCCACCACCATTGTTCCACCTCCACAGGTTGCCGGCAGAGAGAGAAAAAAAAAAAAAAAAAAAAAAAGCCGAATTGTTTTTATTTGTGAGTACTCTCTTTCTATGTTTCCTTTCTTTTCTGTTGTGAGTGCATTTTTTTTTTATCTGGTCTGACTCTCTCCAGAACTCTACGTTGCTTTTCTGGTATGTTCTTTTCTGGTCTTACATTTTTCTTTGGTGATGGTTGTTTTTTTTTTTTTTTTTCAAATACTCTGGATAGTTGAATAATTTTGGTAGCTTATGCTGAATCATTCATTTATTTAAGTAGTCTATTGGTTGGTTGTTAGTGCTTCGTTTTCTATTACTTGATTCATTCATTTTTCTTTGGTGATGGTTTTTTTTTTTTTTTTTTTAAAAAAAGCGTTCTATGTGTATGATCAAATGCCGCTTAGAAGTTCTTATCTTTCTTTTCCTATACTAATTTTGTATTCCATATGGGTTTTCTACATGTTATTATGTAGTGCTCTAATGAAGCCATGCTGCTCTAATTGGGTTTACAGGTCCTTTATCCGCAATTGGATCCATACTCACAGGAATTGACTACATAGGTCTAGGCCATGTGATGGTGTTTGCTAATGGGGGATTACTCCCAAGCTTTGGAAGAATTATCAAGAGAGCAATAAGGTTGGAGACACGAAAAGGCAGTCACGGGGTTGCAATTGCATATGTTGATGTGGTTAGCACAATCATCTTTCAACATTTGAGTTTAACACTTGTGCTAGGCAGCCCTAAAATATTGCAGAAGAGATTCAGTGCAAAGGGGCTGTTATAAAGCAAATGTTCCTCAAAAGTATGCCAGGAGATGAGAGGATTCCTATAGTGCTCATGGATAATGACATTATTTCCCCCCTCTTTTATAGAAAGAACAAATAAAATAAGATTTGAATTTTTCCTTTGATTGTCCATTTACTTGGCATCGTTATGATTCAAACATATTTCACATTTTGAGAAGAAAAAAAAAAATTAAAATGGATTTCAATGAACAACTTTTTTCTCCTATTAGCTGCCAATCTTATTGAGCAGGTATGAAATCAAAATGTTTCTCCTGGAAAATTAAGTACCCCATTGATGTTACCATATGATGAATGTAAGGCTATGAACCCCATTGATGTTACCATATGATGAATGTAAGGCTATGAACATTGTTGATTTGTTATACTTTAATTTCTTGTAATGACTTTCTATGATTGTCAAACAACTTTCTGTGGTGGTGATTGTGTCTGGTTCCATGCTAATCCTCAGCACTTTTTTTTTTTTTTAAATCAAGATGAATTTCATTGAAACACAATAGAACCACTATAAACCAAGTCTATGTTTGCCTGAGGCAGGGGGTAACACTATAGCATATGAGCTATGACAAATTGATACAACCTTTTAAAAAATATTTGAAGAAAACAATCCACAACTGTTCCTCCTAGCCATGGGGATTCTAATCAATCAATAATCTAATATTTCATTTCCTCTAAATCACAAGATATTATGATTTGTATTGACTAATCCAAAAAGATTCAATCTAAAACTGAACTGTTTCCACAACAAGACAACCAATAAGAAAGGTTATTACTTATGCCAAAAAAATAAAACTATCTATTTGTATACAATATCAAGGGTAAAGCCAACTATAAGAGTTGCTATAGCATCAATCTATTTGTTTACTACCATCAGTACCATGGCTACCAAAATCAGCTACAGCTTTAGCTGCACGATTCAATGTGTCTGAAACCCAAAGTGCTCCTTTGGCAAAGTAAGTGTTGTTGACTACAGCATGACCAGCTGCAACAGCTACTTTTCTTGTAACCATTGCCGCTACTACAGTTACTGTCCCAGTGATTGTGCAGCTGACTTGGTGATTTCTGAAACATGGAATTTTTTGTCCACAGACTTAACAGTTTCCATGCCAATATGAATTTTATCAGTGAGTCCAATTCTATCGCTAAGCTCAGCAATCTTGGCTGTTGCAGTAGCTGAGACTCCATGGTACTCATCAAAAGCTTTGGCCTTGATTAATGCGTCTTTGCCTAGAACATATCCCTCGGCTAGCATTGTTTTGACAACTTCCTAAGCTACTGTTACAGCTTCTTCGGAGGTGGAGACACATTGTCCTGTGTGAATAACCTGCTAAAGTGTTAGCTCAAACAGAACAATAAAGTTAAAAATGCAAATTCAAACAATAAATTGTATATGTATTTAAAGAATTTTTATTTCATAATCTGGCATTATGGATAATATACCTGCAATATGAAAATTTTATAACTCAATGAATAAACTATCTTGGAACTCCATGACCAGACATTATCTTGCATTTCCTAACATAAGAGGATTCAGAGGCAGTGCAGTGCAGCTATACTAATGCAGTGCAGTAAAGTGCAGTAAACAGAACAGTGCAGAAACACTAATGCAATAACTTAAAGCAGCTATACTACCTGTTATTTAGAACCACAAACAAAGATAGATCATCCCTAAGAAATTGTTATTAAAAAAGCAAACACACAAAGCTGCAGGTACCCCCTCAAAACAAGAGGTGAGCAGTAGAAAATCAAAAAAAATGAGGCATATGTCCTTAAATAACAGTATTCCAACATAGGTCCTTAAAAACACACTGTTAATGACATTAAATTGAAGCAAAAACAGTATTCCAACATAGGTCCTTAAAAAAACAAAACAAAAAACCAAATAAAACTATTTCATCATGATTAACAACATAGGTCCTTAAACATAGTTCCTTCAGCTACTTGGACTCAATATATATATTAATTCCACCAAGGAATGCTCATTTTGTGATTCTCTTCAGCCACATGTATCTAAAGTAGAACAAAAAAAGGTATAAGTAAATTTGAAACATGAGATATATATTATTACAATAAAAAATTCTTTTAAAAAAAAAAAACTCAAAAAATGTAATGAAAAAACTCACTTTATGCTAAATCATCAATATCATTGTCATCAACCTCTGTAAACACCACTCCCACTGCAACCCCGTAACTGCCTTTTCGTGTCTCCAACCTTACTGCTCTCTTGATAATTCTTCCAAAGCTTGGGAGTAATCCCCATTAGCAAACACCATCACATGGCCTAGACCTATGTAGTCAATTCCCGTGAGTACGGATCCAATTGCGGATAAAGGACCTGTAAACCCAATTAGAGCAGCATAGCTTCATTAGAGACACTACATAAAAACATGTAGAAAACCCATATGGAATACAACATTAGTATAGGAAAAGAAAGATAAGAACTTCAAAGCGGCATTTGATCATACATATAGAACACATTTTTTTTTTTTTTTAATAAAAAAAAACAACCATCACCAAAGAAAAATGAATGAATCAAGTAATAGAAAACGAATCACTAACAACCAACCAATAGACCAATAAATAGACTACTTAAATAAATGAATGATTTAGCATAAGCTACCAAAATTATTCAACTATCTAGCTCAAGTTGCTTTATTCAATATGGTCGAATATATTGGAACTAGCATAAATTAAACAAATATTACTGTATATGATGACAGTCAACAGTAGTACCAGAAAAACAAAACTGCAAAGCCTATGAAAAGCTTAGGCACTTCAACTATAGATTAGATGCTAGAGTCTTTGAAAAAAAAAAAACAACCCATCACCAAAGAAAAATGTAAGACCAAAAAAGAACATACCAGAAAAGAAACGTAGAGTTCTGGAGAGAGTCAGACCAGAAAAGAAAGAAAAAAAAAACGAGCACTCACGATAGAAAAGAAAGGAAAAATAGAAAAAGAGTACTCACAAATAGAAACAGTTCGGCTTCTCTTTTTTTTTTTTTTTTTTTTTGCCGGAAACCTGTGAAGGTGGAACAATGGTGGAGGAGCAATGGAGGAGGTGATAGAGAGAGAGAAACCTAGGTTTAGAATGTAGAGACAAAGACAAACGGAGAGACTAACGGCTTGAACACCAAACATAGGGAGAGAGTCAGACGTTTTCTTTTGTTGGGTTTAGAGATAAGTTTAGAATGTAATAAATAAGGGTAATTAATGAGATTCTAATAAAAATATTTGTAATAATGAGGATTATTTGTTAACCATTGGATCTACTTAAATCCAATGGTTTAAAAAAGTGTACATCTAAAGAGTTATACCAGGTGTAACTTGAACCCATCTATATATATATATATATATATATATACATACTATTATTTAACTAGCTTCCCAGCTTTAGACTCTAAGTTTTGGATGTCCCAAAATATCTCAATCCACTAAGTTACAAGTTTTCATATTATTATTTAAGCAACTTCTAAAATGTGAACTCTAAAGTTTTTTATGTCCTAGTGGGTTCCGGTTAACTTAATTGGTAAAAGTCTGTAATGATTGAATAAGAGATCTAAGGTTCATTCTCCGCCTACACAAAAAATCGATTGGTGTCTTAATCTAATGATAAAGAAAACATCAAGAGCAGACTTCATAGGTTGAAACACTCTCTCAAAAAAAAAAAAAAATTGGCCCAAATATCCTCATTCCGCTAAGTTATAGGTTTTCAACTAACAGGGATAAGTAAGTTAAATTAAACCCCACAACTTCAAACCTCCCCGTGTTGGCAATAGGCTGAAAAAGTATCTAAAATGTTAAATTTAGATATTTGTACCCTGTCAAAGTAAGGAACCAAGGCATTTATATTTAAAATAGATTCCATTTTAAGAGTTGAAAAGGCACTATCTCGTGAAAGGTTCTATACATATACCGTTTCTCAAGGACATTTCTTTGGATAAACGCTCTGTTTTTTCCTCTTTTTGAATGGTAAATATTTCTCAGAACATGGAGTGGTAATCAAACCCAGCAAATTCACTTTGACTCTTTATTCTTTTTTTGCTTCTTTTTCTTATTCTTCTTCTACTTTCTCTTTTATTTTGAATAGAAAAATCTTCATGTGCATTTAGCAAACTTAAATTCGTTGTAGATTTTCAGTGCACGATAGTCAATGCATTATAAATTCTTAATACAAAACTTCATTCCATTATGTTATGTAAATCTTAAGCATCTCGCTTCTTATTTTTCATATTCAATAGAGAAAATCAAAACAGCTAGAACAAAATTTTCATAAATGCTATTGGGATTTTCAATACTGCAGTGAGACTACTTTCATAGAAGACCACATCACTCAAAAAGTATATTTTATGAAAGTGAAATACTAACGAATGCCCTTAAAGTATTGATTAATAATCTATAAACCTTTTATGGAAAAAGAAAAAAAAATTAATTTTTTGATAGCTTTTTTTATCTATACTATTATTTATGGGACTTCCCTTGTTTGGATTCCTCATTTTTTAGTTCAAAAATACCCTTACACCCCTATGTTTAAGTAAAGACAAAACTAATGGACAATTCATTAAAAATGCAACTCTAACTTCCACTAAAATATTACCTAAAAAATAGGACCACTTGCTATTAATTTCCAAATTAGTTTATCCACTTATAAATTAGATTTTCAAAATAAAAATTATATATATAAAATAAAAACACAGAGTTTTTTTTTTTTTGGCTAAAAAAAAGCCTCATCGCACGTGCGAAGCGCGTGTGATGAGTCTAGTTTCCCATAAAAGTGGTGTCAAAACTTTCCTAAAATGGATTGTTAACCAATGCCCTAAGGGCATTCGTTGCATTAAATGGGTGTTGCCCAAGTACAACTCTCTTTTTTTCTTTTTTCTTTCTTGTGTTCAATGTTATAATTTTCAATTTATTTCAATTTGAGATTTACGCGTTTGTCTAATAATATTACACATTTAAGAATTGTTGATAAATTCAAAAGTGTCATGAGGTTAGCTCTCAAAAATGAACACATCTATGCACAAACATATGATTTTAATGTTTAGTTTTTGGAGCTAGCCTTATGACATCCCTAACTGCATCAATAGTTAACAAATGTGTAATATTATTAGATAAACTTGTAAAATTTAAATTGGAATTAATAAAAAATTATGAAATTAAACAAACAAAATAAAGTCAATAGTTGATTATATTTATATGTTAGATGATAGATTAATTAATTTAATGACCGATAACAAAGGGAAGAAAAGTCACACTTCGTGATCCTAAGCGTAGGACTTGTAGCAAACTGTAATGCCAAATTGAAGAATGGACTGGGCCGGAATATAACTTTGCTTTAGAAGACTGGAAGTAACCCACCACGCGTAGGACTTGGAGCAATTGTAATCTCAAATTAGTGATAAAAAAATAACAAAAAATAAAAACTTGTGGTATGTACTTTGGAGAGAGAGAAAAAAAAAATTAAAGTCAAAACAGACTCGAAGAGCCTATTTGGCATCAGTTTTAACTTTTAATTTTTAGCTTTTAGGTTTTATGTACAATTTTTTAAAACTATACTATTTTCAATTTTTTCTCATTTTTTTGTAAATTCTTTTGAGATACAAGTATACTTTAGAGCACCCATATCAAATGTGCTAAATGTGCCAAATGTCAAATTTTTGGCATATTTGGCACACCAAACACAAAAACAGAGCTTTATCAGATGTTCCAAATGCCAAAAATTATGCCACATATGAACAGTACCGTTGCAAATTTGCAACAGTACGGACGAAAATAGTATAAGTTTTATTAATTTTTTATTCTCTTTTCTCTCTCCTCTCTCCTCACTTTATTCTTTTCTCTTCTCTCTTTCTCTTTCTCTCCGCCTCTCCGTCTCTGTCTGTGTCTCCTCTTTCTCTTTCTTTCTGACTCTCCCTCTCTTTCTTTGATTGTTGATCTTTCTTTGTGGGCCGAGTTGATTTCGTGGGTGGTGGTGGATCATCCTTGTTCGTGATTTCATGGGTCTAGGTTGATTTCATGGTTCGATTGTTCGACAAGTGTGAGTCTGGGTTGATTTCGTGGGTTTGGGTGATGGTGGTTCGGCAAGTGTGATATGATTTTAGTGGGTTTTGTGGTTTGATTTCAGTGGGGTGATTTGATTTTGTGATTTGGTGGGTTCGTGGGTCTCTGACCGGCATGGGTCATCGGCTAGGAGATCTGTTGGTCATTGGTGTGGGCATCATGGTGGTTGTTTGCTAGATTTCATGTGTTTGGGTTGTGTGAAATGTGATTTGTGGCTTGGTCGGTGGTTGATCTGTGGGGGTGGCCGATGGTTATGGCTGTGTAGTGTTTGTTTGATGTTTTTTTTTTTTTTTGGTAGTAGTGGCTATATTGGTGGTGGTGGTTGATCTGTGGGGGGCCGGTGGTTGTGGCTGTGTAGTGTTTGTTTGAGTTTTTTTTTTTTTTTTGGTAGCAGTGGCTGATATTGGTGGTGGTGGTTGATTTGTGGGGGTGGCCGGTGGTTGTGGGCTGTGGCGATTGATCTGCGGGCGTGGGTTGTTGTTGTTGATGGTGATGATAGGGAGGAGATAATATATTATTTTAATGTGTAGTAAATATTATTTTAATGTATAGAATTGAATGATAAAACATCTGATAAATGGGATGTTGTAAAATGATGTGATAAAATAATAAAGTAGGTCTTTGGTATGGCAAAATGGCATAAATTTTAACACAACTGCTGTGGATGCTCTTAGTATACTTTTAACAAAAAAATTTCAACCAAAAACTAGATAAGGGGTTCCCAAACGGACACTAAGCGGTCTGGACTCTGGAGTCTTGGTTCCTTAGTGCTAGACTCTGGAGTCTGGACGTTGGAGAGGGAAAGAGGATTCAAGCTTGGTGATGCTGTAATAGAAGAGACCATCCCATTGTCAACTCCAAAGTAAGCTAGAAAAAAATTTTAAATAAGGAAGGAGCAAAAAATACAACTTTTTTTTTTCACTTTTATTTTCTTTGTAAAAATTGTTCAAATAAGAATGTGTTTATCAAAATTTAAATTTATGAATGTCCAATTATTTTAAGCTATTGATACAGTTATCACTTATAGGATTATAACCTTATTAAAAATGAACGTAAAATGTAATTTTAGAGTTTCTTAAAAAATAAAATTAATAGTAATTTTTTTAGAAAAAAAAAATTAATAGTAATTAATAAATACATGGGTGCAAAAATTTTGCCAAGAATTTTTTTTTTTTTTTTTTTTGGAGAAAGGTTTGCGGAGAATTTTGAGGGGGCCAGAACCCAGAAGCATAATTTTTCTTTAATGGTTGGATCTTTATTCTCATTACATCATATTATCAATGGTTGTCCAACAGAGCATATTGATTTACACACAAATAACAAATGATTATTATTATTTTTTTTAAAACCAAATGATTATTAAATTCAGACAACACCTCTAACTTCTATATCATATTCTTCTCAAAAAAAAAAAAAAAATCAATATCATATTCTTCACCTTCAAACCTTTAACTTCACATAACACCCAGCAAATAGCACGTTGAACTTAGATTCAAATTTAATGGAATCTTTATTCTCAATACATCATCTATACTACTATTTAAAGGGCTTTCTCCTCATTTCTTTAGTTCAAAAATGCCCTTACACTCCTATGTTTAAATAGAGACAAAATTAAAGAACAATCCAGTAAAAATGCAACTCTAACTCCCACTAAAATATTGTCTAAAAAATAGAGTCCCTCTCCTACTGATTTCCAAATTGCTTTATCTATTTATAAATTAGATTTGCAAAATAAAAATTATATATGAAAAATAACGACACAGGTTTCCTTTCTTCTAAATTCTAATCTCACTTTTTTTTTCTTTTTCTTTTTTCAAATCTCTTCTTCTTTATTTTTGAATTATTTTAAAAAAATGTGATTTTTAATCTAATCCTTTTTTTTTCTTTTTAATGAATTATTTATTTATTTATTTAGGTTGGTGATTGAATTGTTTTCTCTTCACATTTGTTTGTAATGCCTTTTGTTTTTATTTTAATGAACATATTTTCTATGTCCAAAATAAAAATTACTATGCATATAATTTAATTGGATAGAAGAGAAAAACGTCTCAAATTGAAATAAATGGAAAATTATAACACTAAACCCAAAAAAAAAAAAAAAAAAAATTCAAATAAGACCTTCAACTTCTATATCGTATTCTTCACCTTCAATTTTATATATTATAACACCTTCAACATTATATTCAAATTTTTAATGAATCCTTATGTACCGATTACAATTAAACTTTTCCTCAAAGAAGAAAAAAAAAAAAATATATATATATATATATATATTACAATTAAACCTTCAACTTCTGTACGGTGCAGAACATAATTTTTTATGTTCACTAATATCATATTCTTCATGGTTATCCAAATTGAGCAGATTGGCCTACAAATAACACTCATGTAAAAAATAAAAAAATAAAAAATAAAAAAAAACAAACAAAAAAACTTTCGGCTTGACTGGATTTTTTTTTGTTTTTGATGTTAATTGGTATTCTGTTCCCCTGTTTTGGCTGTGGCTGAACAGGGTATACTTTTTACTTGTAAATTGTTTGGTTATTTTCAATAAAGTTCTATCTCTTATCTCAAAAAAAAAAAAAAAAAAAAAAAACACTCATGTATTAATACAAATCAGTTGTATTTGCAGCAACCTTGGCATTTAATTCACTATTAAAATTTAAAACTTATCATTTACTCATGACCCTAACCTATAGCATCACAATCTACCTATTCTCTTCTCCGTACTAAACCTACAACCTCTTATTGGCCCAAAATAGCCAATTTGATGTAAGCCTAGCAAATTAAAATTCAGAAATCCAGCTGCACATTTATGTAAACATTAATTCTTTAACAGTACCAAACTCCAAATTAACTCTTTCAATACTCTAAGTCATAAGTTAATCAGCCATCAGAAACTATAAAGGTAGTCTAAAAATTAAAAAAACCATCAAATTTCAATGCAGATTCAATTTATTATTTAGAACCCTTAACAAATCCGTAATAGTTTGGACAGATTGGGGTTGATATAGGCCTATTGTCTAGCTTAGACAGGTGCAACAACCAAAAGACAGAGAATCTCGACTAGCTATTATTTGCTATATGATAAAGATATAGGTACCCAACTACATGTATGATAAACGAAATGTACAATATTTTTTTTTTTCCATATAACCATATATAATTTGAAATACTATAATTTAAAATCTTATATATATACATGTTTGCATGTCACACACTCCTATATATTTTATTTTAACTTAAAATACTGAGTCAATTTGGGTTACGTTTGTGGTACTTTTCAACCCAACTTGAATTCCTCAAATTGAAAATTTCTCAAACCAACATTAGGTTAGGCCATTTTTAGGCATAATAAAAATTGGACTTTAATTCAACTACTTAATTTCAGTATTCAATAAATTGTTTCAATTTACACAATTTGGCCTCATGTTCTAACTCTACAAAAACCAAGTCCTAAAATACAAAAATATATTGTCAATGGTCTTATATTTCAACTGGCAC
Organism: Quercus lobata; assembly: GCF_001633185.2. NCBI lineage: Eukaryota > Viridiplantae > Streptophyta > Magnoliopsida > Fagales > Fagaceae > Quercus > Quercus lobata. The sequence continues at coordinate 57,687,701 of NC_044913.1, forward strand.
ATTTTGATTTTTCCAACGAAGATATTCATGGCTCAAATTCTCATACTTGTTGTAAGAGCATCCACAGCAGTAGAGCTAAAAATTTAGCTTTTTAGCTCCACCAAAAGTTACTTTATCTATTTTACCTACACACATGCTGCAGCAGTGGATCTATTTTAGTTTTCAACACAATAAAATAATATAAATATTACAATAAAATAATATAACTACTATAATAAAATAATTCATCTCACTACAATAAAATAATATATTCACTACACACAATTATCACAGCCACACACTCCACCAGCAACAACCTTCATATGACAACCACAGCCCACGGCAACAACCTTCATGTGACCACCACCAACATAGCCACAACCATAACCCAACACAGCCCACAGCAAGAAAAAAAAAAAAAAAAAAAAAAAAAAAAAAAAAAAAACAAACCACTAACACAACCACAACCACCAACACAACCCACGGCAACCACAACCACAGCTACCAAACCACCACCAACATAGCCACCAAACCGCCATTTCAACCACAATCCACAATCACAACCAAACCCAACAAAAAAAAAAAAAAAATCAAACACCCAAAAACCCACAAACCCAGCAATCCAAAACCCATGAACCCAGAATTCCCGCCGTCGCCGATCATGGCGTCGTTTTACAGCCGCCTTGACTGAGCATAGAGCTTCGATGGGTCCGTGGCGTGCTTGAGTTCGATGAAGGCGAGATGGGTCAACGGTGTGGGACGGCAACTGGGCGACGACGATGAAGATCAATGATGAAGATCGGCGACGATGAAGATCCAAAATGATGAAGATCGGCGATGGTGAAGCAGAGAGTAGACGAGGGAGAGAAAAAAAAAATGAGAAGGAAAGAGGAAGAAAGAAGAGAAGCCGGAGAGAGAGAGAGAGAGAGAGAGAAAAGAAAGAAAAGGAAAAAATATTTTTTTAATAGAAGAGGAGAGAGAAATTTAATAAAATAATATTTTTTTTCTTTTAGATGTTATGAACAGTGCACATCTATTTATAGATGTGCACTGTAGCAATGGAGCTAAATTTTTTAGATTTAGCTCCACTGCTGCAGCAAGGTTTTTGTGTTTGTGGAGCTAAATTTTAGCATTATAGTTACACTGCTGCAAATGCTCTAACTATTTGAAATAAGTTTCAATATCAAACCTGAATCAACCTAACTTAACTTGATGCCTTGAGAATATTTGTACTCTTCTTTTTTTTCTTTTTCTTTTTTTAGTGTGCGTTTGTTTCAGCTTTGAGGAGTTGAAACGCACGTTTCTGCAAAACCTGGAGCAACTTGTGCGTTTTGGGCCAAGACTAAAAACGCGCTGAGAACGCACAAAACTTATGGAGCGCTGGAGGTCCATAAAACAAAAAGCGCATGCGCGTTGGAACTATCCGTTGGGTTGGTTAATCAATTACCAAATTACCCTGATAAAAAGTCCTCATCAGTTCTCAAGCCTAAAGCTCACTACAATAAAAGCAAAAAAAATTTGTCTCTCATAAAACTGATATAATTTAAACAACAAATCTAAAATCAAAACAACAACAGCAGATCAAGAACAGAAAAAAAAAATATATATATATATATATAACAACAATAAATGATCAAGAAAAAAAAAATAGAATTCGATTTGACAAATCTAAAATTAGAAACAACAACTAATCAAGAACAAGGAAAAAAAAATAGAAGCTGATATGACCCTTGGTTGCATGCACTCTACAATGAGGAGGAGGAGCAGCGGTGGCGATGTGGTGGAGCAAAGGCGATTTCTCCTTTCTCTCCATGCGTGTTTGTGTGTGTATGAAGATAATGACACCAAAAGGCAAGCAAAATTATGTGAGACGTATCACAGAGAGAGCTAGATAAAAAATAAAAAGAGAGAGAGAGAGAAGAAAATGAGAGAGTTGGAGAAAGAGTGAGGGAGCTTTTGAAATCAAGTGGAAGTAAAGAAAAAAAAAAAAAAAAAAAAAAAAGAGTGAGGTAGCTTCAGGAATCAAGTGGAAGTAAAGAAAAAAAAGGAGAGGATGTACTAATGATGGGTATACGTGTGTGGTGGACAAAATGCAAGAAAAAAAACAAAGGAAACGTATAGATGAAATAAAAGGCAAAGAATAAGAAATCACAATTTAAAAATAATACCATAATATTTTCACAATAAATTTTAAGTAATTAGCTAATATTGGTAGGTAAAAATATAATTTCAGTGGTGAGTTCAAATTAGAACTAGTAACAACTTTCCATATAAGATTTTGTTATGATTCTTGTGAAAGTATTGCAAAAAATATTGTGGATGTAATATTTTTTGTTGAAAAATATAATTGTTGAGAATGAATAGAAAAAAAAAATTTGATTAAAAAAGTGGGTAGGCAAAAGGTAAATGTCAAACAATACAAAAATTTGCCTAACTTGTTGGAGATGCTCTTATATATATTGTCCTTTTTGGTAATTTACAACTCAAACCGCTACTTTTATAAGCGTTAGCTAAACACTCAGTTTTTTCAAAAAGCACTTTTTAACAGCTTTTACCAAACATTCAGCTTTTTGAAAATGCACTTTTTCATTATGCACTGTTTGAAAACTCAACTTTTTTATTATGTACTTTTACAAAAAGTTGAACCAAACTCACCCTTAATCATAAGATGTCTATTAGTCCTTGATAATGACATGATGGGAATCACCAAATGTTTTTAGTTGAACACATCTTGTAAAGACAAATTCACAAATGAAAATCCTAATCCAATAGATGTCCACTCTAGTTATTACTTTTCTTTCTGTTACTTTGAAAGTGGTTGTTTCAGCTTCAGCAACTCGAATTTTTTATATTTCTTATTATTTATCATCAAACAAATAGACTTGGGATCATCATGAGAGCAAATGTTTTGTAAGAGAGAGAGATGAATAGCTTCCAACATTGGAGATCAGTGGATTACGACAAGAGAGTTTTTTTTACAAATTATCATGAGACATGACTTTTATTTGTGAAGTAACTAGCTTTCAAATAAATGACTATGGTCTAGCACACCAACAATCAGAGGGTTACTATAATGGTCCGTTTGGATTGAGGGGGAGGGAAGGGGAGTATAGTAGATTTAGTACAAAATTAACTTATTTTTAGCCAACTCTACTCTACTCCCCTCCATTCCCCCCTTCTTCCCCCCTCTATCCAAATAGGCCATTAAATGGCCCAAGAGCTTTGAAATAAAATACATGTAACCATCAAGTTCCCGTATAACATATTTCATGGCATGGTTTATTCCAGGTAAATAAAGGACTTCCTATAACTTGGAAGAAAGCCAACCCATGAAATAAACATAATTTTTTATTCATTGTATAATAGATTAGGAATATCCATTTGTCAGTTGTTTCAAACTGTGCATATCAGACATGGAAAACAATAAAATTCTTTGGGGCAAAAGATGTCAATTAACACCACAATAAACTTTGATAGGATTCTCAGCTCCCTGACCTTCTTCTGATCTAACATAATCAATGTGATCAAATGGTTCATACTGTAAAGGGTGTTCATCATCAACCAGCTCTTCCGGTACATGTATTGTCCCTTCGTTGAATGTAAAGAGCCCAAGCAAATGTATTGTCTTGTTTCCATTCATCATGACTCTATGCTTGCAAGGCTGTAACCTGTCATTACTCCATGCCTACACCATGCAAATTATACAACCCTAAAAATGTTAATGATGACCACCATGCAATGGTCACTTCACAAATATAAGTACTTGTGGGGTGTGGAAAGTAAGGGCCGGATTTCAAGTATCCGGGATAGAGTTTCACACACATATACACTTAAATTAGACTAAAGTAGAATTTCTATCTTGTATAAAAATAAAATAAAAAATGTTAATAATGATTATATATAGTAGTTGAAATTAAATTAGTTGCAAACTCACTCGATACTTGAGAATATATTTTAATTTGAAATATGATATAATATATAATTTTTTTTGTATCCAGTGTCTAATTCCACTGGACACTAAACACAAGCTCTTCCTTTATTTTTATTTTTTTCTGAGCAATAATTTTAATTAATGTAGTCTATAAATGTAATTGTTTTGTATTAGGCAATCAGTCAAAGAGTTGGTACGTACATTGAAATATATATGTGTGTGTATATATATATATATATATATGTATATATGTATGTATGTATCCAAATATTGTTTGAAACTCAAATACCTACTTTCAAAAACAACTAAATATTACTAACAAAAACTTAAATAAAATCATACCCATCTATATTCTATACTTTATATAATAATCAAAAACAACTAAATACTAACAAAAACTTAAATCAAATCATGATATCCATCTATATTTTATACTATATATAATAATAGAATTATCTATATATATATATATAAAACCGAAGCTTTTGAAGCTCCCACAATTTTCCACGTCATCACTATTTTCTTTTTCTTTTTCTTTTTATTTTAGATTCTTTTTAGAAAATTCTATTTCAACTAAAATTCTATAACAAAAATTTTCACAAATATAAACTTCACTATTTTCTTTTTCTTTTTCTTTTTATTTTAGATTCTTTTTAGAAAATTCTATGCTTTTGAAGCTCCCATAATTTTCCACGTCATCACTATTTTCTTTTTCTTTTTCTTTTTATTTTAGATTCTTTTTAGAAAATTCTATTTCAACTAAAATTCTATAACAAAAATTTTCACAAATATAAACTTCACTATTTTCTTTTTCTTTTGCTTTTTATTTTAGATTCTTTTTAGAAAATTCTATTTCAACTAAAATTCTATAACAAAAATTTTCACAAATATAAACTTCTTTAAATAAAACTCTATTAGATATATGTTTCAAAAGCTTGAAAATTCTATTTCAACTAAAATTCTATAACAAAAATTCTCACAAATATAAACTTCTGCCAAGGTTGAAACCCTTCATACTCACTCAAATTTTCACAAAGAAAACACACATATCAAATTGAAGCCATAGTAGGAAGCAAGTTGATTCTTCAACGAGAACAAATCCTGAAGTACGAAGGCCACCTAATCGCTTTTAGCTTTGAACTCGATTGTCTTATTAACAACAAAGTCTATGAATTGCAGTGATAGACAGCCGTCCACAAATAACATCCACGCAATGTCTTGATGTTCTTCTTAATTATCTCATATAATTCTAGGAATTATTTTATTTAATATTTTTTGGAATTAATATATTTAGATGATTGGCATAGCAGACAACGTAAAAACAATTTTCTGTCATTTATGTTGCCTTCTGCATAACCCTAAATCAATGTTGAAAGGTTGTGTTTTACAACCATCTGATCTTGGTAACCAAACTCTGCACCTATGATTGTTTATGATTATTTTTGTTCATTGTTTGTAGTTTAAACCCATTAAAACTTATTGCTTGATGGTATTTCATGATTTTTTTCCCCTTTCCTTTTTCTTTCAAGGTTGCTAGGAACACAACCTAACATGTGATTTTTTTTTTCATTGTTTAAAGTTTAGACCCATTAAAATTTAAAACTTATTACTTTATAGGTTCAAACAATGACTTCTTTATCAAATTGTAACACAAATTGAAGTTATACAAGAGAAATTCATGCAATAATGTAGTTTCTTAATCAATTTAAAATTTTATAAAATCATTTTAGTTTATCACATAAATAGGTAGGTTCCCGTGCATAGCACGGGTTAGCGACTAGTTGTATTTAATTTTGCAAACTCCTATTGCGCTAGCTAATCAACCACGTCATCAACCTTTTTTCCTATCGATCTTTCCTTTCTTTTATTTTTTGGCAATATTAAATATAAAAATATATATTATTATCTTCTTTCAAATCCAAGCATAAGCCACAATAATTTCAGTTTGTTTTTACACCTATTTGGCTGCTAACTTTACAAATCTGCATGAGGCACAATTATGCTAGTTGATGTTACAACTATCCGGTTACTGACTTTACAAATCCAAGCACAAACCACATCAGCCAATTGCTATACAAATCCAAGCATAAGCCACAATTGACAAAACCACCATAATTTAATTTAAACTCTCTTTTTGTATAAAAGCATTAACAAAATCACTTCTATGATATTAAAGACTTGCTGACTATGTATTTCAATTTGCTGACAACACTCTCTATTTCTTATTTTTTTTGGTTAACAAAAACTCTCTCTATTTCTTATATTTGTTCTCTTTGGTGCATTTTTTATTATTTCTACTTTTTTTTCCTTTACTAATGATTCTTTTTGTTAATATTTATTTAATTGTCTCTGCAAATTTTCTATGTGGACAATATAGTATTACAAACGTACTATCAATTTTAGTATGGTAGCACTATATCTTTAACATAGCAAATTATACAGCAACTCATTAACAAAAGAACCATTAGCGAAGAAAAAAAAAGTAGAACTAATAATCTTACCAGAGGAGAAACAAAATATAAGAAATAGAGAGAGACTATTGTAAGTAAATTGAAATACATATAGCTAAGTATTGTGTCAAGCTCAAACATAATACAGAACTTTTACAAGGTTAGTTTGTTAGATAACAATTCTAGAATAATTTTTCATTGCATATTGAAATACAATGATGTTTATTTATCATATGAAACCAAAAAAAAAAAAAAAGCTTAAATATTGTAGTATTAAACATACCAAGTATATAACGACAATTTCCTATAAAAAAAAATAATAAAAAAACGACAATTTCTTTTCAATCTTTTATCATGGGAAGCATGTCTCTATCTTACTAAAGGAAAGCTACATTTTCTTCTAAAAAAAATAGAAAAGAAAGGAAAGCTGCAATTTTGCAATGGTAAGTCTTTTCTATTTTTGTCAATAAGAATTATATTTCATGGAAAGTCTTAAATATTGTAGAAGCGGTTATGTTAGTGTTTTTATACCCAAAAGAGAGAGAGAGAGAGAGAGAGAGAGAGAGAGTTTAAGCTAAATTATGGTGGTAGCTCCAAGATTTTTATAAGGGAATTTAAAAGGCATTTCATTAAAATACCATATGAAAAATAACGGCACTATTGTTGTTTATGTGGCTTATGCTTGGATTTGTAAAGTTAGTAACCAAATTGTTGAAATATTATTGGCATTGTTGTGACTTTATACGGCTTATGCTTGGATTTGTTGAAATATTATTGGCATTCTTGGATTTGTCAAGTTAATAACTGAATAGCTGTGATATCAATTGGTATTATTGTGACTTATGCTAACTTGTAAAGTGTTTTTTATAGAAGAAAAAAAATTGTAAATTGTAATATCAATTGAAGGTATTAATATTTCTGTATATTTAATATTGCCACCAAAAAAAAAAGGGATTGATGATGTGGTTGATAAGGTAGCACAACAAGAGTTTTGCAAAATTAAATTCAACACTTCTACTTTTATGTTGATTATAGTTTATAGATTATAGAATATAGATAATTGAAGGTGTTAACTAGCAATAGAAGAAATGTAACAAAACTTGGGATGTTGTTGGTCTAGCTAGTAACATATACAAGAGGTAGGAACTCTTATTGATAATGATCGGGTGCATCTGTAGCTGCAAATTTGTACTTATAGTAGCAGCTGAGTATTTTTTCGGTGTTTGCTTTAACAAATGCCTATAAATTTATAAATTTATATGTCTGTTTAATATGATTAATTTTGCCAACTTATTTTACTATTCAGCTTATTTTTACTACTATTTATGAGTCTTACTGCACTTTTTGGTACTATTTATGAGTCTCATTATACTATTTTAACTAATTTTTACTTTTATCTATAATACTTTCAATAAAAAAATTTCAATTTCAGTAAAATAAGCGAATCTCAAACAAATTATTTAAGACAAATTGAAAGAGATGTATTCAAGATTGATTTTTGAAATGTTTCAATTAAAGCCCAGTCCCATGAAACACCTCTCCAGCTTGGGTCTAGGCTTCGGAGGGTTAAAGGAGAGAGTTACCACCATTACGTAGCCCAACCCATGGGCTAAAACTTTTTTTTTTTTAATAACCTATTTCAACCAACAAAAATAATGCAATACTATGTTTATAACTTTATATATAAATCAATAGCCTCGTAACTCAATTGATACATTTTGGTGTTTCCAATAAAAATATCCAGGTTCAAATCTCCATCTCCTATTGTAAACTATCAAATTATCCAAAATACATATATAAACCTTAAAAACAAGTTCTAATCTATATATCATCATCATATTATTAAGGTTCTCAAAAAAAAAAAATTGATATTGTTAAGGATTCCTAAACTAATATCTTAAATCACATTTTATTTAAGAATCAAATAATCCCACCGTTCTTTTCAAAAAATAAAATAAAATAATAATTACGTAGTTTTGCTGAAAAACAAAGTATATTAGCTCAAACTAGGCCTGGTCAATATATTGAGTTCAAGTCCAACCCAAAATCTTACACTATCAACAAAATTGGCCCAGCCCAAATATACAAGGCAAAATCTAGGTCTATGCCGTTCCTCCCAAAAAAAATATTCTGGGTCTATGCCCGAAATTTTATGCTTGGTTGGGCTGGACCGTTGGACCATCCAGCCCATAGACAGCCCATTTGTGGTCCGTACAGTAAAATATATATCATATGCACTCATCACTTTAAAATAGAAGAAAAATTTGTAAAGGGAAATTAAGAGAGATTTTCTTGAGTTTCAATTCAGAACTTCAGATTTGTAGTTTATTCTTTTTAGTACAGCAAGAGTATTTTAGAATTTTTTTTTTTTTTTTTTTCTATTGGGTTTTAATTGAGCCAGCTTGATGGAGAATTTTATACAATTTTTTTTTTTTTTTTTTTGCAATTAATTGTGTTTGAGAAGTTAATAAAAAGAACATATATTGAATGAAACACAAATTTGAACCAAAAACCCTAACAATTTAACTCTTTTTTTTTGAGATAGAGTTTCAATCTATGGCATCCGCTTTTGATGATAGCTTTTTATCATCAGACTAAGACATCAATCAGTTTTTAGTGTAGGTGAAGATTGAATCCAAAATTTCTTATTCAACTATCACTAACTTTACCAACTAATGTTTAAATCTTAGATATAGTAAAATGATTTAGTGTACCTGATGTATTACACTCTCCAATACATAAGGGTGAGTCCCTTTCTTATGTGAGATAAATTAATAAAATGGATAAAAAAAATTTTGAATAAAACACAAATTTGAATAAAAACTCTAGCACTTTAACCATAGATCTCGTTAAATGACCCATGCACTCAAGACATTATACTTTCTTATCATATAAGGGTAAGTCTCACTCTTACGTTACATAAAGACTCAACGTGCATAATAACTTACTAATAACGATCTTTTTTCACTATGAAAACTTTTACTTCTATTTCAGATCGTGCATAATAACTTAATAATGATCTTTTTTTTCACTATGAAGACTTGCACTTCTATTTTTAATCTCATCACTGTCTCACATTAAATTAAATTAAATAATTAAAACAGAAAACAAAAACAAACATATATTTTTGTAAAATAGAGGCAGTGACATACCTGAAATGCATCACCAACCATGTACAAAAAGGATGAAGGTTTAGGATCTAAGCCAATCCACTCACCATCCCTGGTCTGTACCTCAAAAGCATTAACACGGTGCTGCTGCACTATGCTGGTGAAGGACTTGTCCGTGTGAGTAGGAAAGCCCTTCTTAGGATTATAATTCTGATATTCTTTGTATTTTCCAAATCGGATAACATACCCAGTTGATGCAATGTTTGAGTCATAGTATTTCTCAACACCATAGTTTTCAAACACCATTCTTGTCACCATTTGATCAAGTTCTGCCATTATTTTTGCGTACAAATTAGCTCCTTCACTATTTAAGAGAGAACAAAAAGATGGATCAAAAAAGTAGTCGCACAAATGATCATATTAAGCATAGTTGAATAGTTGATTACATTTTCACCAATCCCGACTAATTTGTTAAGATTCATAGTTGATCTCAAAATTTTAAGATTAATGTTTGATTTTTGTTTATTATAAAGTTTTAACTTATAGTGTCTGCTTCTGATGATTGTGATCTTTATCATCCGACCAAGATGCTAATCGGTTTTTGGTATAGATGAGGATTAAACTGAATAGTGTTTGGTTTTTTTAATGGAGGGAAATAATTAATAGAGAATATGCTTCTTCTTTTTCAATCTTAATCTTTTTTTGATTAAATTTTATCATCTTCTTTTTCTTTTTATACACTTTTAATTTCTTTTGTTAATGAGATCTTTCTCATTTGATTTTTTTTTTTTTTTTTGAGAAGATTTCTCATTTGAACTTAGAATTTGTAATTTTGGATGCTTGAAAACATTTTATAAAGTCAAAATTTCAATGGAATGTTTAATTAATTCTCTTGTTAATCCAAACAAGGGGTTAACATTGAGAATTCCTCAATTATAAATTTAAGATTCCACCTCAAAACTCTTCCTCCAAACAAAATATTGATACGATTTCCTCTCATAAAATGTAAATTTAACTGCATAAGATAATTGGTATATTTATATATAATGGAAAAAAGAAGATCGAGCCATACCAGAAATGATCATTCCCATTAGACCACATGAGATTTGTGAACTTCTGGCTTTCTCCTAGGCACGTTGCCTTATCAATCCCCATGCTTTCATGGGCTGAACCAACACTGATGTAGCCACGGTAAGGCTTGTCATGTGTGTTTTGCATCTTGGTTTCTGTGGGGAGCTCAAACAACTCTCGTATTGTGCCAAAGATTTTGTTATGGAGCTCCAAAGAAATCCTGTCGCCAATTTCTGCAACGAAACAACCTTGTTCTTCTAGTGCATGGCAAACAGCTTTGCGTGTTGAGAGCCAAGAACTTGTGCCAGGCTTCAAGTTCTCACTTGAGAAATCTATGACTGGAATTTTGGACAGAGCTTGTCTACCCATGATTTTGTTTACCTACTACTTTTTATGAGAGAAAATAGTTTCTACTCCCAAAACGTACACCATATATTTCTTTTGATGCTCAAGCCTCTAGATGGAGATGCTAGGAAAATTTAACAAGAGTGCTCTCAAAGAAAATGCATTTAATGATAAAAGATTTTCATGATTTGTTTCTCTTTTGTACCAATGTCATATCCTTTTATAGGATTTCTAAATATGAGTAATGTTACAAAGACAAACTATTTTACAATATTTTTACAAACTGTTAATGTGATTTTGGTAATTTTCAAATAATTATTGGTAAACATAAATGTGATATTAATAGTAGACCCATATTAGAACTAATAAGAATTTGTTATATTAATAATTTATAAAAATGTTGTAAAATAGTTTGTGGCTATATCATTACTCTTCTAAATATATCATAACTATATATGGGAAACCATTTTCATAAATGGCATGAGATCAAATTAATTGCTTTACTAGCTAATTTTCAGCTGAGTTAATCTTATGCCAGTCTATTTCTAGGATTTGTTCAAATCCGAATTTTCCAATAATGTAAAAGAAATGTGATCTTTAAAGTAGCTTCTTAAACAATCGAATCCTTGCCTTAGATTATTCTTTGAATACCTAAGAATTTTCCGAATTTTCTGACCCCTTCAACAGTACAATCTCTTAATTTTTGGAATCTTATGATTTTATGCTAGATTCTATAGATAAATGGAAATGAAACATAATAAATTAGTATTCATGGATGCCAATTATATAGGTCACATTTTCAGCTCCCTTATTTATAGATGTGCATATGCATCCCATCAGTGACTTAGGGTGTGTTTGTTTAGAAGTAAAATAAGATGGATGGAAAACTTTGGAGAGAAAATGGAAATGAAAACTTTTTTAGAGTGTATTTGGTTGGGTGGAAAGGAAGGAAAATAAATGGTAGGATCCAAGTATTTTCTCTCCAAGCCTACCAAAAAATTTTCTGTCCAAAATGGAGAGAAAACTGAAGGAAAAAATTGGGCATTAATTTTGGACAAAAATGTCCATATACAATTGCACCTTCACCGCATTGCTTTTCTTCGCACTTTTTGTCTTTTTTCTTTTCTTCCTACGTTTGCCTGCCTCTTTATTTTTTTTCTTTTTACCTTTGATTTACTGGGCAGGCGTTGCCTCCCACACCCCACCCCCCCTCCCCCCCTATTTTTTCCTTTTCTTCTGATTTACCGAGCAGCTTGTCCAGTATTCTTTTTTTTTGGCTTTCTTTTATGTGTTTTTTTTTTTTTTGTTTAGATGTGATTTTTTTTTATGGACATGATTTTTGCTTTTTAATAAATTTACTTGATTGATTTTTTTTTTTTTTTGGTTGTTTATCACTTTTTTGGTTTTAATTGGACATAATTTTTTAACAAGGATATATGCATAAATTTATACAAATTCACATTTTCCATTCTTCCATTTTTCCACTACCAATCAAATAAAAATGAGGAAAATTAAAATTTTTTTTATTCTCCTACTTTTCCATCCTCTCATCATTTTCTATCCTCCCACCATTTTCTAGTCAATAACCTGTGCTTTTCTCAATAGTTAACAAAATATTTTTTTTCTAATATTGTAGAATCTTTTTTATAAGCCTACTATATTGTCAATAGAATATTTGTTTAATTATTTCAATATTGTAAAAACTTTTTAAATGTCCGTTATTCATTACAACTGAAAACAAAAATAGTATAAAGATTTAATTTTTTGAATTAGAACAAAAAATATATATATAATTGCAAGAAACACCACTCATAAAGGATCGGATTTTTTTTTCTTTTTATAATTCAGAAAGGGATATTGTAGGGTCACAATTCAGGGCTCAAGCCTAACAGGTATGGGGTTCTGGCCCAAGGAGCCCGAAACAATGAATTTATAGACAGTGGGCTACAGAACTAGGCCTTAACGAAGTGTATTCTAGCTAAAATTGGGCCATGCAACAATTGAAAGTAAGAAAATCTCCTTCAGTCCGTTAGATATTTAGTCCGAGGAGACATGGAGAATGTATACCGGTCTCTGTTCATAGGCTATGGTTCTTGCACCGTTCTTCTGTTCTAAGTTCCTTTTTTCTCCGTCCACTTCTTCATGTGGACTCCCCTTTCTTATATAGCCTTCTTGAAGTCATCAGGACCTTACACTTATTGATCATCTAGACCTTCATTTGAGTGTCTGTCCCATCGGACATCCCCACCATCTTTCTGTGAGTTGTGGTAGCCAAAGTAACACTGTTCACAAGTCCTCTCAACATTAATGCGGCCAGAAAAGTAGCTGTCATGCATTTAATGTGGCAACTGCAGCCTCACCCTTGGCATCCTACGCTTTCTTCCTTCTTACGGGCTTGTAGAACTCATCCTTGTTACTAATGCTCATTGGGGTGGGTCCTTCTAGCAGGTAGAGTGCATGTTTGAGCCATATTTGGTACGTCCGAGAAGACATTTCTCCTCGAACCGCCTTTTAAACATCTTCAGGCCCACAAGAATTAGACTGGAAGCCCTTTTGGCACCCACGTCTTCTCCTCGGACGTGGTCGAATTTCCCATACGGGACCCAAGGCCCATTGTATGATCTTGGGCCTTTGCCCTTACAGATATCAATATAATTACAAACATAAACATTATATATATATATATTAGAATATAATTATATAGCCTCCAATATTTCAAAGTCAAATTATCAAAATATATTTTTTTAGAATAATCATTTCATCATTTTCTTTTCAATATTCAACAATATTGATATAAAAAATACAAAATTAGTAATTTCCTAAAACATATATAGTTTATAATAATAATAATAACAACAACAACAACAACAATAATAATAATAAACTATCAATAATATTAGAGAGTAAAAGATCACCCAAAAAAACCTAGACTATTTATTTTCTAAAAAAAAATTAATCCAAACAATTTTTTTTACACATGAGCGTGTCTTACCAACCATTCAACTCATGCATCATCTATTGTCCCAATTAGTCTAATATTGTTAAACCCCAACAAAATAAATCTTTAAACCACTTCTATTTGTTCTCCAACCTATATTTTTCCTCAATTTAATTTTCAAACTGATAGATTAAAAAAGTAAAGTAATAGTTTGTAGATAATAAATATCAAGTAATGCTACAGATACAAACTAATTTAAAATATCTTTACAAAATATTGATGTGGCAAATTCTTACTAATTCTAATATAAGTCTACCACTAATATTACATTTATGCTTATCAAGAATTATTTGGAAAAATATTAAAGTCATATCAACAGTTTGTAGCATTACTCATAAATATCATAACACATGCACAAAATAAAAATAATACTCTGCATGCAAATCATTATTAAAAAAATCAATAACATGGTATAATTAATATATAACTCAAAATTAAAGTATACGTGTTTGCATGTGTTTTATGAGTGTTGTAAGGACACGATTCCTGCGCGGCCCAGTGACATTTTTGGGTTCACGCGGGAGAGATCCCTCACAATACAATTTGTAGAGAGTGGGCTTGAAAAGCTTGGGCTTGGTCACGGGGTGATGGTCCGGTCTGGATTTCAGAAAGGTCCCTATGGAAAATGGACTGGGCCTAAACGTTTAAAGCCCCGCCATGCTGCCACTTCTGAGAATGGGCTCCTCGGACTTGATCCGAGGACCCTTGTGGTTCTTTCCGGCTGTCCAACGGAGGACCTTCTCTGTTTTGTGCATGGATTGTTCCGGCGATCTTATTCATGAAGTCTTTCTCTTTTTTCCCCCCTCCTTTACTAGATTCACTTACTTCTCCTTTTATACTAGCGTGCATTCGGTGTCCTTCGTCCACGTGTAGGGTCAGTCTTTACAAATACTGACATTGGTCCCATCAGTCTAATCCCGGAATTGTTGGGGATGACTTGATAAAGCTGCAGAGTACGGTTCTGTCAGGCATTGGGCCTTATCCAGAAGGGTATTTAGGGTAATCGCCCCAAGGTATTTTGGATTTCCTTACGAATTTATCCCTTTATTCTGGGCGGATTATGGGCCTGCCGAGGACTAGACTGTCCTCGGCGGCCTCCCAAAATTGGTCTGTGCTCTGCGTCATGGAGCTTGGGCCACAGTTCTCCTCGGATTGGGCCCTCGGACTTTCTAAGGGCAAATGGGCCTGGTCCACGAATTGTTGGGCCCCACAAGTGTCGAAAGTAGAGATAATCTATATATATATATATATATATATAAAATCAAAACCTTTAAAACTCTCATAATTTTCCACATCATCATTTTAATTTAAAAAATTTTTAATTTTTAAAACTAAATTGTGAGAGAGTCCTAATAGAAGTCTCTTTTATATATATAGATAAGAGACAAAATCTTTGAAAACCCTAAAGCAATCTCTTCTGTTCGTCTCCACTAAGAGAGAAAACTCTAAACTTCAATTTCTTTGATACGCTTGCTATTGCTTTTTCTCCTTTTTGTGAATTAGTTTTTTTTACTTTTGTTTTGTATGGAGTAGTACTTTACAATATATAGTATAACTACAAGTATTGTAGTAAGTTTGCTAACTTTTTGTGTGGTTCAAAGATGCTATATTCAATATTATTTTAGATTATATAACCTTAAGCTTTACCTTATGGAGACGTATGTACAAGTTTTCAATTCCTTTTGTGTGGATATTTTCTCACAGCTGTGGAGTAAGGTATATGCATTATATGTTATCTTATGTTTTCTCTTATGGTGTCATGCTTCATTGTTTATTAATTAAATATTATGTTGGAAGCCTATATTATTTGCACTTTCAAAGTGTTCGACAATGTTTGAACCAAATTTTTCATCAATTAGGAAGAATTGGATAAAAAAAACTTAGAAAAGCTTTCTATCCTTATTGAAATTGTCTCGCAATAATGACTTTTTTTTTTTTTTTTTATAATTTGTAGGTTCTGAATGTTTTGATTTTTAATTTTATTGTCTTTTGAAAGTTTGACCATCTAAATTTTTGGGTTCAATTTTTTGTAATATTTGAAACAGTTTAGCAAATTTCGACTGTTATAACTATGTATTATTCTCTTGAAAGTAACCTATCTTTCTCTTATATTTCTCTATTTGGTAGTCATATATATTTTGTTTTGTTTCAATAATTTCTAGGCAGTACCAGTAAATTTTTTTAATTTTTTTTCCCCTTTCGAACGTTTTAACATCAGAACTTTTTAGTTTTTTTTTTTCAATATCTAAATTTGGCTTATTCATTAAATTGTAACTCAAAAAGATAGGAGCAATTCACGCAATAGTATAGTTTCATAATCAATTTAAAATTTTATAAAATTATTTTAGTCTATTATAAATAGGTAAGTTCCCGTGCGTTGCACGGGTTTTCGACTAGTTTTACTTATAAATGTATTAGGCATAGAGAAAATAAGCAACTTGTTTCTATGGTAACTTAGTGTGATCATTTTTTAAATCATGCTTCTTAACCTAATCTTCCCAACCTTTAATCAATACAGCATCATAGGGACCTAGGCATACCTTGTAAGAAAAACATATAACAAAGCCTGAAACATTACAGAGTCCCATACAAATAATAGTATAGAAGGCATACGCAAGATTGTACAAATAATTTTATTTTTAAAAACTATTTTCTACTCAAAATGTACAAATATTGAACTGAACAACCATATTGGACATCATTTACAATTTCATTTCAATATCTTGTTTGGGTAAGATAACATTCCGTTCTAATTTAAGAATTCATAACATAAACTTTCAAATCAATCTTTAAGAAATTACTTCCTCAGCTTCTTATAATGGATTCTTTGATTTCTTTTAGTTGTATTGTTTTCACTAATCAATTGCATCAAACTACATATTTTCTCCATCCATTTGAAGGTTTTGTTAACAAAATTTATATTGACAATTAACTTCAATCATGGAATTAAGGTCTCTCTCTCTGTAAAACTCAAGCATCTCCTCTACGTCCTTAATACTCCCCTCAAAACTCCCTATGTTTGTCTTCATCCCTCTATAAATTGAAGTAAACAAAGCAAATCACCAACAATTAGAAACTATAAAATTCAAGTTTCTATTTTGTAATTTCTATAGGATAAATTCTATGACATAGAGATATCTAAAACACAAATTAAAGCAAAAAATTGAAATTTGTTATAGAAAAAAGTAGCCGCTCAAATAACCCTGAAAACTTAGAAACCCATATTAAAAATAAAAAGTTTGTGGTTGCTCATTTTGTGACGAGAGATATATAAAATGTACACTTACATCTCTCACTTGGTAACACTATAATATAAGTGATTTGCTATAGTCAACATTAATTATTAGTGCTATATAAGATCATGAACAAATTTTAGCTACAAACTTGGTTGTAGCTAATGCTACAACTCCTATTTACAAATTAACTTGGTTATATAATCAAGTTTGTAGCTAATGCTACAACTCCTATTTACAAATTAACTTGGTTATATAATATGAAAATTTAAATAATGAATTGCATGTTTTTTATGTTCTTAATAGCAAGCATGTCAATTTTTGTGCTAATTAGATATTATTTACTATTCGATCTATAAACTTATTTTTTATGCATAAATTTAGATTACAAAATTTTAAATATTTAATTAATGACATAATTATTGATCTTCTGGAAATTTTACAAGCATGAAAAAAAAAAAAAAAATATTCCAATGATAGATTTGTCCTAAAATCATATACTAACTCTCGTTTTTTTTATGACACACTAATTGGTGTCAAATAGTGACTTTGACTTGTCCTGCACAAAATTTTATCACTTTTTGATTGCATCATTCGTCTTATATCACTTTGTTTACTTTTATTAATAAAGGTTCTGTCGTTTATTTCAAAAAACCAATGAGCGATATTATACTACGAATGAATAAATGGTTTTTTTTTTTTTTTTTTAATCTGGATAAACGGTTTAGCTATTTAACAAGTTAATACTCAAAAGTTGGTTCTAAGGTTAGAAATATAAATCCAAGCCCATACCCAAGCCAGCGACTTTAGTCATACATGCCAGTCCTTGTGTTAACTTGCACTTTTAATTTTGTCAAGTACTTTCAAATTATCAAAAAAAAAATTATAAAAAAAAAAAAAGGATACGAAGAGAATACAAAAACCATATAATACCAAGTTGTATTACTTATCCAAAAAAAAGAAAAGGAAAGAAAAGAAAAGAAAAAAAAAAGTGTACTTCAGCCAAGGCCAAGGCCCATTCATTAAAGTTTTTTTTAACAATCTTAGAGCACTCACAGCAGTGAAGTTAAATAGCTATATGGCTATTTTAGTTTCACCAAAATACAAAAATGGCTCTACAACAGTGAAGGTATAGCTAAAAATTTTAGCTTCAGAGCTACAGTACACAGCTATTTTTAGCTGCATGCTGTAGCTTGAAGCTAAAAAAAAAAAAAATTTATTACACTACTCTCTCTTCTCTCATTAAACAAGCATTTTCTATTCTCTCTCTCTCTCTCTCTCTCTCTCTCTCTCTCTCCGATTTTTCTTCTTTCTTCTTTCTTCCTCAATTTTTTTTCCTCTCTAGCTCGCCGATCAGCTCCCTCATCCTTCAGCTTGCTGGCCAGCTCCGCTTGTCGTTGATTCCGTTCTCTTCGTAGTCGATCCGACAAAACTCGATATTGTCGATCTCCGAGATATCAAGATCATGAAGAAACTCGATGATACCGTGGACGATACTGAGCTTGTGAAAGGCCTTGTTTTCGACAAGAAAGTGAGTCATGCTTCCGGTGGACTCACTTGTATGGAGAACGCAAAAATCAATGTCATCCCTCAGCTCGCCGATCTGTTCCGCTGACCCACCCCAAGCCCCATCGCCGATTTGTTCCGCCGATGTGTATTGTGTTGATTTTTGATTTTGTTTGTGATTGGTGATTTTGTTTGGTCTGGGTTAAGGAATAAGATTAAGGATTTGGGTTGGTGGTTTTTTCTTTCCTGCTATGGACTGGTGGTGGTGGATGTTGGTGCGTGCTAGTGTGTGTGTGTGTGTGTGTGTGTGTGTGTTTTCTTTTTTTCTTTTTTTCTTGGATGTTTTTATTATTATTTGAATGAGTTATTTGTATTATTTTAATCAAATAGCTAAAAATATAGCTCCATTGTTGTGGGGTATAAAGAGGTAAAATAGATAAAGTGACTTTTGTCGATGTCAAATAGCTATATTTTTTCTCCACTACTGTGGATGCTCTTATCTATGTCTTTACACCAATTAAGTATTGATATCACTCAATAGTCTCAATTTCATCACGAGGCATGTAAACTTTGACATTCGTCCCTCGTTAGTGTTCTTTTGCCTTTATCGATCAATTATCTCTAAGGGTCCGTTTGGATACCGCTTATTACTGAAAACTGAAAAAAACTGTAGCAAAAGTAATTTTTTAATGTGTGAATAATACTGTAGGACCTAGTTTTAAAGAAAAAGTTGTTGAATTCCGTACTTGTGGGTCATGTAAATAGTGCACGGGACCCACACTTAAAAATGCTTCTGCTGGAAAACACGTAAAACGCACTTCCCAAACGAAAGCTAAGTTAGAAGTTGCATAGATGAGTTTGTCTAATTGTCCTTGGATCCTTCTGACCATGCCATAATCGTCCAGTAGTCACCCAAGTGTTTACAAGTCTCATTGGTAATAGAATTAGTCACAATATCGATCAAGGTAACAATTTTGACATTTTGATTCAGTCATTTCCACCATAGATGACATAGTGATATATCAATGTGCTTGCACCCTAAAACTATTAGCATTAGCCTTTTATTTAATAATAACGTGGACTTACTCTTAAGTTACACATTTGATTGGTTTTATGGGTCTACCTTAAATCAAATTATTTTATAAAGTGCTATGATATAAGCCATACTTATTGCATCAATGTAAGTTATGTATTTAGGTTTGTTTGAGATCCGCTTATTTTGTTGAAACTAAAAACTTTTTGCTAAAAGTATTGTAGATAAAGGTAAAAGTTAGCTGAAATAGTACCGTAGGACCCATGAATAGTATTAAAAAGTACAGTGGGGCCCATAAATAGTAGCAAAAATAAGTTGAGTAGTAGAATAAGCTGACTTATTAAGCTAAGTCAAATGCACACTTACTATCGTGCTAGGACCATGTACTCAACTTCCATTATATACTTAGCAACACAAATCTATTTCTTTCTTAACCAAAAAACTATAATTCCATTAGAGAAACACATACTTGCTTCTTGGTGTCTTGTCATTTATATTTCTTGCAAAAAAAAAAAAGATTTAAATGTATTATAGATCATTAAATTCAAAGCATAACCTCATGCTTTATGTGCCTTGAGGAGTACTTAACATTAGAGGTAATCATCCACGCGATTAGTGGTGGATGAAGTAGGAGTGAGAATGTTGGCTCGAGTTATGCAAACAGTTGCGAGAATTCGATACACCGGAAATCTTAGGATTATTCTACAAGTTTTGTCCATGGAGTGTGAGTCGAAGCCTATGATCTAGTTGAAAAATGTTGTCAATGGACAACATGCAAATGTTTATGTATTCCCATTTATCGTTCCCAAGGGACATGTGATACCAAGTTAGTTGAAAGATGATTATTAATTCAAAGACATCTGTATCTCTTTGTTTTTTTGGGGTAAGAAGGGGGTAAAAAAAATGTCTCAAGCACCAAATACTAACTTAGGCCTATTTGGATTTAGCATCATCCATAACTCAAATCTCATAACTCAAACTCAATTCTCATTACTCATTTTTCCAACTCTATTTTTTTCACTCACTCAAAATAAAACTTATTTGGTTTCATATCTTGATTCCTATAACTCAAAATTTTGCACAAAATAGTGGGATCCATTTACTGTACTGCGTCAGAACTCAGAGCGGTCCATAAGAATTAAAATTTGTTTGGTCCCTAAACTTGTTTGGTCTCTTCCTTCTCTCTCTCTTTTTTTTTTTTTTTTTTTGGGCGAAAAACCCATTTTCGTCCCTATATTTTCACGCGATTCCCACTTTGGTCCCTAAGTTTTTTTTTTACCGCTTTTAGTCCCTATTTAGAAAAACGCATTCTGTTTTAGTTCTTTCCGTCAGTGCCGTTAGGGCAAAATCCTAGGTGGCAGACGGAAAACCCTATTAGCTGACGTGGCGTCGATGTGGCGTTGATGTGGCGATTAAGTGGCATTTTTATATGCCACATCAGCATTTTAAAATAAAATAAAATTTTAGTTATTATTTAATTATTTAAATAATAATTAATAATTAACATAAATTTTTTTTTCTTTTCATTATTTTGTTGGAAGATCATCTCTGTGTTCTTCGTTTTCTTACCGTTCATATTTTTCATGTTTTTAGTAAATTAATTCCTAGCTCTTGTCTTTTCTTTTCTTTGCCTTTCCAGTACGTTCTTTGTAACCAAACAAATCGAAATTCAGAAATTAGATCAAACAATAATCAACATACACCAACCAAAATCCAGAAATCAACATACACCTACCAAAATTGAAAACCCAGAAATCAACATACACCAACAATCAAACCCAGAAACAGATCTGCACATTCAAAAATTTTAACCCAACATACACCCATTAAAATCAAAAGACCTGCATCCTCTTTGTTCACAAAATCAACACCAATCTCCAAGTTGGAAACCCACCAATCCATCGAAACACAAAAACAAATCCAACTTGAAAACCCACTGATCTCCACCATCCTCCAAATCCCACCATTCTCTCAAACCCAGCCTTTGAATCATAACCCACAAATTCGCCACAGATCAGTGTACCAATCTGCCAAAAACCCATAAACCCAGATCAACAAATCTCACAAACCCATGAACCCACAAATCCGCCACAGATCAGTGCACCAATCTGCCACAAATCCACAAACCCAGATCAGCAAAACTCACAAACCCACAACAACCCAGGCCAAGAAAATCAACCCACAGCCACAAACCCACTAATCACCCTCACCGCGCACATTCTGGAAATCCGGCTCCGTCACCACCGTACACACGCTACTGCTCTCGACGCTGTAACTGTGCGTGCAGTTCGATTCCAATCCATTGGTGCGGCTCGTATCGGGATCGAGTGTTGCTTCGGCGATCGGATCTTCGCGAATGGAGGACTCGAAGTGGATCGGTTTCTTTCGCCTGTGTTTCCGTTTCTTGCGATTGGGATTGGGCTTGGATTGGACGACGACGCCGTTTTGGATTGGATCTGAGTTTGAGCGATAGAAGAATAAGGATTCGTCTTCTTCGAAAGACATGCTTTGGCTCAGAACCTCGAAAGACGATTTTCTATCGTCGAATCTCAGTGCCATGGCCACCGAGAAAGGACTAAAACAGAAACGTGAAAACAAAAAGTTTCAAGAAATGTATATTTTGAACCCAAATTTTAATTTTTGAATTTTAATTTCTGGGTTTGTGTATGAGTTGTTGTTGTACTGGGTTAATTAGTGTGATTTTTTATTTTTATTTCTGTTTTTTATTTTTTTATTTAGTTAAATTTAATAAATTATTTTTTAAAATTTAAATGCTGACTTGGCATTTTTTAATGACAAAATAAAATTTTTTATTATTATTTTAATAATTCCGTTTGCCACATAGGTCAGTGCCCTAACGGCACTGACGGAAAGGACTAAAACAGAAGGCGTTTTTCTAAATAGGCACTAAAAGCGGTAAAAATAAAATTTAGGGACCAAAATAGAAATCGTGCGAAAATGTAGGGACCAAAATGTGTTTTTCGCCTTTTTTTTTTTTCATTTTACGCCAGTCCTGAACTTCCATAGGAAATTGGTTCTTGTTTAATTCTTTAAATTAACGCAATCATTCTTATTGTTAAATTGGCATATCCATTTCAACATCTTCTATAAGATGGCCCGTAATGGATCAAGCTTATGGAATCTCCCTCAATGAAAACTTCCTACAATCCTATCCTATCTGCTCTTTGCAGTCTTGTAGATATTGGTTTTGCTTCATCTAGCTCAAGCACCATGTTACTTCTTTTGCTAGCAGCTGCACACACAAAAAAAAAAAAAAAAAAAAAAAAAAAAAAAAAAAACATTGTCAAATCTTTCCCAATATTGTAAAGCAGATAGTAGGAAATAAGATTTAGATAGAGCACACAAACTACAAACCTAGAACGGTCATACATTTTGGTACTCAACAAAGTCTTGAAAAATAATTTTTAACAGAAAAAAAAAAAAATTCATGGAGCAACATCTCAATAAATACAACAATGGACATGAAAAAGAGAGTGGGAGAAAGTGAAAAACAGACCCAAAATGGCAAAATTGGCAGAATAGACCGTCGGTGACAGATCGTTTCCTTCTATAGTCAGCTCGTGTCTTCGGAAGGACAGCTTCACAACTTCGGATGCACCGGATTTTTTAGGGGAAGAAAAGTGAGAGGAGGAAGATAGAAGGTGGAAGAGTAAAGTGAGATGTGGGTGTGTAATGCTTTGAGAGTGAATAGTGTTGTGGTGTGTTTGTTTCGCCTGAAAACACTTTCAGAAAATTATTTTACACCCTTGTGTGTGTTTGGTAGCTACGGAAAATACAATCAACGGAAAATCATTTACGCTTTGACCGGAAAATAAGCCACTATGAGCGTAAAATCATTTATGCTTTGATTTTACCTTCAAACAATTTCTGGAAATCACACCTGAAGAGAAAGAGCTCAAGCACACTCCTCACACGATCCAAAACCCATATCCAAGCTCACCTTAGCCAAGCTCCGGCCAGCCCAGATCGTGGCGCCCCACGGTCCAAAATCCATCTCTAAGCTTACCTTTAAACTATTTCCAGAAAAAAAAAAAGAAAAAAAGAAAAAAAAAAAAGAGAACCGAACCAAGAGCAAGAAGAAAGAGTAGAGCCGGCGAGATCACGCACACCACAACCTCAAATTGCACCATCGCATCCAACCCCAGATCACACCACAACCCCAGATCGCACCACCGCACCCAACCCCAGATCGCACTGGTCTCGTTGCACCCCAGCACCGGCGAGATCGCACCCCCAGCACCGGCGAGATCGCACCCTTGACCCTCCCATACCCGATCTCTCTCTTTCTCGATCTACCTCTCCCTTTCCCTCAATTGTTGATCACTCTCTCTTCCTCCCTCTCTCTCCGTTTCACCGAATTTTTGAGTTCAATGAATGTTTTGTTTTGATTTTTGTTTCTTTTAAGTTTATTATTGAAATTTTCTATTATGAAATTTCTTTGGAAGCTGAGAAAATTGTTTAGAAAATGTGAGAAACTAGTAGGAAAATAACATTTTCAGAATGCAACCAAACGCTTGAAAATATTTTCTAAAATAATTTTCATAATGTAGCCAAACATTTGAAAATATTTTTTTTTTCCGAAAATATTTTCACCTGAAAATATTTTACACCTGGAAAATATTTTACACTGAAACAAATGCATCCTAAAAAGAAAAGCAAATGAAACAAAGCAAATAGAGTAAAGCCAACGGTCTCAAACTCTCAATGGGTCTGACGTGACCACTCACTGCCACAGGCCCTACAATTGCTAAATAATTACAACTTTGCCATTGAAACTCAATTCTCATAACTTGAAAACACTTAAAGCATTCACAGTAGTAGAGCTAAAAACTTAGCTATTTAGCTCTACCAAAAGTTACTTTATCTATTTTACCTACACATATGCTGCAACAATAGATCTATTTTAGTTTTCAACACAATAAAATAATATAAACATCACAATAAAATAATATATTTACTACAATAAAATAATCCATCTCACTACAATAAAAACACCATAAACCGATCCACCACCACGACCAACCAAGAACAACCACCCAACAACAACTAGCAAGCCAAGAACAACCACCCACAACCATTGCCAAAAATCCAAATTAGCCAAAAACCACCACACAAATCACCACCAACACAGCCACACCACCACTGACCCACGAAACTCAGATACCATGAAACTCAGCCTCACTCCTCTACCTCACTTTCCTCTCCGAATGGATCTCCGGCGACGATCTCGATCTCCGACCGCCATGTCCTCCGATCACCGCCACTAATCTCCTTTATTGAAACCGAGTGAAGAACTCGCCGATGAGTCCAATTTCGAAAAAATCATCTCTTCCGACGGCCTTGTCTCCATCTGTGGCTTCGGTTCCCTCCTCTTCGGTACAATCGATCAAATTGCACTTTCATTATGATCATCATTATCGCACTTTGTTTTTTGAACTTTGATCGTACGGTCAATATTTCTTTAAGGAAACCAGAGAGAAGCGCGAGGAGTACGTTTCCTGATCTGATCAACTTTAGAGTTGCGAGACTCAATGGTTTTGGCGAAGTAGAGAGTAGATGAGGGAGAGAAAAAAATGAGAAGGAAAAAGGAAGAAAGAAGAGAAGCCAGAGAGAGAAAAAGAAAGAAAGAGAAAATATTTTTTAAATGAAAGAGGAGAGAGAAATTTAATAAATTTTTTTTTTTTTTTTAGATTTCAGCTACAGTGCACATCTATCTATAAATGTGCACTGTAGCAATGGAGCTAAAAAAAATAGGTATAGCTCCACTGCTGTATGAGTTTTTGTGTGTGTTTGGTGGAGTTAAAATAGCTATATAGCTATTTAGCTCCACTGCTGCAAGTGCCCTAACATGTATTTTCAATTTTTATAACTCAAACTCATATTTTTGAGTTTTGAGTTATAAGAATTGAACTCAAGAATTTGTCCAAACACACTATATCTCAATAGACCCCACTTTTTTTGAGTTTTGGATGATGAAAACTAAGATATGGGTGATGAAAACCAAACTAGGACACAAAGGGCACTTGTTAATTTTCATCATGAGGATGCATAATTTCTGCTTAGGTTTTCACCTTGTAGACAAGCGTGCTCAAATCTTCTTACTTCTTCATGTTTAATATGTTAATAATGAATTAATCTTCAATTTGTTTATTAAAGTATATTAAATTAAATTTGTTTTCAATATGGATTCTTACTCCTAGTATGAAAGTCACCAAGCTAATGTCTTTGATATTTAACTTGGATCTTACGAATGAATTAATCTTCTTAAGGAGGACGACGGTCGTTAGACTTGTGTCTTAGATCCAACAATAACTTAATTGTTTTATTTGTTTTCAATATATATATATATATATATATATTCAATTCAATAGTTAAGGAGAGATTTTTGATTTATTTGAACCTTGAACATCTCTATTATTATGAACACCATGAAATGATAGTTAAACTACAAAGTTCTTAGTGTCCTTTAATCATATGAATTGTACCTTCTATATAGATTTTATTCTCCTTATTCGTTGCTAAGGAATGCCGTCTTGACATCTAATTGATGCAATTCTAATTCTAACCTTGCTACCATTGCTACCATAGTCGTGATGACTATGATCATGACTTTATTAATTTCCAAATATCATTTATTTTATTATAAGTTATAACCAAATAATATAATGAGAAAAAAAAAATTATTTCAAGTTACACGAATCATCTTTTAAGACAAAATTTTACTGGAATACAAATTATAATGTAGGGACACGATTTTTAACGACCCAAAGATGACGTTGGGCTCGTATGTAAAGGGCTCGAACAATACGATTTGTAGAGAGTGGGTTTGGAAAGGCCTGCCCTTGGGCGCTTGGCAGGGGTCTGGTCCCAATTTCATGAGAGCTCATACAAAGGTAGGTTTGGACTATATAGCTGAGCCTTACATCAATGTGATTTGAAAGGTTTGGCTCCTCGGAATTAGTCTGAGGAGCATTACATTCTCACCATTCTTCTTCCTTTCTTTTGTCCCCCCCCTTTCTTTTTAGCTCTCTTTCCCTTTTATACTAGTATTCACTTCCCGTCCTTCATCTACGTGTCAGTTTTTCCTTGTTTGGGGCAATTACTCGTCCTATCAATCCTTACGTCAGAGTGGTTGGGAAAAGCTGGATAGCATGGTATGGAGTATGGGCTTGTCAGGCGTTGGGCTCCACGTTATGGTGTTGGCAGCTTTCTCGTTTGTACTGCTCTGGTACTGAGTTTGTTCTTTTCTTCAGGCGTTTTTGTGAGGTGTTGAGCGTGAGATTGTCCTCGGCCACATTCTTGGGCCTTTAAGGGACTTTCATCATACGCCCTTGGTAGTGGGGCTCCTCGGCCTGGGCTTTGGGCCCTTAATACAAGGTGGGCTGGGACCGCAGATTTTGGGCCCCACAATAGCCCCTCAAAATCCTACTGCCCGGCCTTGTTGTTGGGGAGGAGGGTTTTGGTGAGATAGGGCCCACATCATGGCTTAAATTCTGTACTTCTGCCAATATTTTTGTTTTCCCATTTACATGTGAGACGTGCCAAATTAAGAGGCATTTCTTTATTCACTCACACGGAGCCCTTCGATGCTCTAGTATTCAAGGCGCACCTTCACGAGGATCTTCAGATCCTACGGCTGCGGATGAGGTTGGAAATTGAGCCAAGTCTGCCTTGTCCGTAGCATTCCTTGGAAACTTGCATGGATTAAATGCCACCGGTTTGCTCTCTGTATAAATAGGATAGGGGGTCACTCCCCTTACATATAAACCCTTCTGCTTCCTTCAAAATCATAATCCTTCCGCCATACCCACGATCTCCATCTCCAGTGCCATTCTGCCTCAGAGCAATATGTTTGAGGCGTGGGTGGGGATGAAAGGTCTTCACCCGCTTCAAAGGCACCGAATCCTTCCGACACTCAAGGTGATGTGGTCCGGACAGGGGAGGCACAGATTCAAGACAGTCCTCCGTTTTGACAAGGGGTAAATGGTATTTCTCCCTCTTTCAGTCAAAATCCGAAGCAAGTACTGGTCGCACCAGATCATTGGTGCGTCAGAAGCAAGGTTTTCCGTCATCAGCGCCGTCTGCTTTATCGCAGGTGTGATTATGTGGAGGCTCATCAACTTCTGGCTCCCGGCACCTTGTCCGCAAGATGGGTTCCCTACACCTTTTCTTCAGCAGCGCTAGCTCGGAGTTGGGCTCTCTGCACCTTTTCTTCAACGGTGCAAGCCCCAAGTTGGGCTCTTTGGCTGCCTGAGTTATAGGCATGTAAAAGTACTGAGAAATGGCTTCCTTAGACAAAACTCTGAAGCGGCAGCACGTCTCTTCTCTGCATCTCTTCCTCGGCTTTTTCTGCATTCCCTTGTATCTTTTCTTTTCGCTTGTGTAGTTAGTTTAAGTATGAGCTTATTTAAGCTCTCTCATTGTATACTGTACTGTTCCTTCGTCTTAATAAGAAATGGATTTGCTTACTCTCAAATACTTTTCTTTTTTGCAATCACTACTTTGTACATGAATATTAAATGTGCATTTTCCTTTAATGATGCTTAGGGCAGGGAAAACTTTGAAACAAATTCCTACTAATTTGGACTTATTGACATTATCAAGTATAGTAATGGTAATTCGCAGTAAATTAAACTCATAAAACTAACCGAGATAATCTGCAACCGAGCAGCGAGGATAACCGAGCAGCGAGGGGCTTTGACTGTTTTTGACAACATGTGGCCCTATATTGCACCAATCCTCTTCGTATTGAGGATCCGAGGGTAGACTGGGGAAATCATGCAGTTTAGCGATTGGCCTAACTATCAATGGGGAACTCTTCTCCGAGGCAGATTATAAGGGCCATATAACGTCCAGGTCGTGTCCATAGCTTGTAGTTTTCTTGTTGAGTACTTGGTTTCCCCATAGGCTTGAGTCCGAGGACCATACAAGGCCTTGGTTCTGTCCAAAACTTGTAATTTTTCTTTTGAGTACTTGGTTTCCCCATAGGCTTGAGTCTGAGGACCATACAAGGCCTTGGTTCTGTCCAAAACTTGCAATTTTTCTTTTGAGTACTTGGTTTCCCCATAGGCTTGAGTCCGAGGACCATACAAGGCCTTGGTTCTGTCCAAAACTTGTAATTTTTTCCTTTGAGTACTTGGTTTCCCCATAGGCTTGAGTCCGAGGACCATACAAGGCCTTGGTTCTGTCCAAAACTTGCAATTTTTCTTTTGAGTACTTGGTTTCCCTATAGGCTTGAGTCCGAGGACCATACAAGGCCTTGGTTCTGTCCAAAACTTGCAATTTTTCTTTTGAGTACTTGGTTTCCCCATAGGCTTGAGTCCGAGAACCATACAAGGCCTTGGTTCTGTCCAAAACTTGTAATTAATTAATTTTTTTTGAGTAGTTTTTTCTCTGTATTTATTTATTTTTTGAAGGTCAGCCCCTAGACCAGGGCGGGGAGAGTTGGCTTGAGGCCGGAAGCCCCTAGAGCTGCCCGCGCCATTGGCACTGCAAGGCGTAGCCCCTAGCAGAAGTTTATGTCAGAGCAACAACTGCATGTCGTCGGAGATGGAGGAAACCCCGCGAACCTCTGCTTGCTAGAGACTTGACTCCACCGCCACCTGCGCCAATGCGCAAGCCTTCCCACAGACGGCGCCAATTGTAGGGACACGATTTTTAACGACCCAAAGATGACGTTGGGCTCGTATGTAAAGGGCCCGAACAATACGATTTGTAGAGAGTGGGTTTGGAAAGGCCTGTCCTTGGGCGCTGGGCAGGGGTCTGGTCCTAGTTTCATGAGAGCTCATACAAAGGTAGGTTTGGACTGTATAGCTGAGCCTTACATCGATGTGATTTGAAAGGTTTGACTCCTCGGAATTAGTCTGAGGAGCATTACATTCTCACCATTCTTCTTCCTTTCTTTTGTCCTCCCCTTTCTTTTTAGCTCTCTTTCCCTTTTATATTAGTATTTACTTCCCGTCCTTCATCTACGTGTCAGTTTTTCCTTGTTTGGGGCAATTACTCGTCCTATTAATCCTTACGTTAGAGTGGTTGGGAAAAGCTGGATAGCATGGTATGGAGTATGGGCTTGTCAGGCGCTGGGCTCCACGTTATGGTGTTGGCAGCTTTCTCGTTTGTACTGCTCTGGTACTGAGTTTGTCCTTTTCTTCAGGCGTTTTTGTGAGGTGTTGAGCGTGAGATTGTCCTCGGCCACATTCTTGGGCCTTTAAGGGACTTTCATCATACGCCCTTGGTAGTGGGGCTCCTCGGCCTGGGTTTTGGGCCCTTAATACAAGGTGGGCTGGGACCGCAGATTTTGGGCCCCACATATAATATTATGTAATTATTTAAATTTAAACTTCTTGAAATTGTTTATAAATTTTGTAATTGAAATAATTTTTTGATTTGTTTATAATTTTACTATAGTATTTAATTTTGTGAAAAATTGGAATTGTATGATGTTTATTTGTCATTACTTCAAATTTTTTTTCTTTAATTTTTCCTATTTATCATATTATTCAAAATTAGTAATATGATTAAAATATATCTTTAATTTCTGAAATTGTTTTAATTAAATAAAAAAAATAGTATTAATTTCCTCAAAGTCACGTGAGCTCGACCACAGCAAATCACAAAACCCCTTCCACTCCACTCTTCAAAATGACCAAAATGCCACCGCGTCCATTAAAACCACAAAACCCTAGCGCGAAACAAATCTCCACCGTTAGTTCCATACAAATTAATCTCATCCGTTCATATAAACTCTTTCTAGGGTTTATATTTCTCGCTCTTTTATAACACTCAGTCTCTCACAAACGCAGAGCCGTTTATCTCTCTCTCTCTCTGTCACTCGTTCTCTTCCTCTGAGTCTCAGATCCAGCAATGGTGAGTTTCTCAAACTGTAAAAGGGTTATCATTCATATAGTTTATATGTTTGTTCATGTTATGTTGGTTTGTTAGTACAAATTGTGATATAGGTTTTGTTTGGTAGCTGGGAAAATGTTCTAGAATCTTACACTCTATGATCGAATCCCCTGTTTTTCTGATATGGGTTTTGTAAAAGGGTTTAGTTCCATGTTGTCTTTGGTTTTTTCTTTTCACTCTATGAATGTTGGGGTTAGTTTGATAGTACAATTTATGATATGGGTTTTGTTTGGTTGCTGGGAAAATGGTCGGGAATCTTAGGCTCTACAATATGATCTGCTGTTTTCTGATATGGGTTTTGCTTGCTTTCTCGGAATATGGGGTTATTTCTAAATGGGTGTTTTTGAAATTTTGTTTGTTCATTTTAGGCTTTTGTGAAAGCTCAGAAAACCAAGGCCTACTTCAAGAGGTTTCAGGTTAAGTTCAAGAGAAGAAGAGGTATTGTAATTTATTGTATTCTATTGGGTTTGATGATTCAGAGTTCATTCTCTTTTGGGGTACTGTGTAATGTTTCAATCTGAAAGTATGAGTCTTTGAATGTTTTACAGAGGGTAAGACCGACTACCGTGCCAGGACTCGGTTGATTAACCAGGACAAGAACAAGTACAACACCCCGAAGTATCGTTTTGTTGTTCGTTTTGTATCCTTTTAAATAGTTAAATATTTTTAATTTTATTGTTATGTCTATTTTTTTTTCTTGATTTGTTGATTTTTGTTTGGTTTACATTTTGTTGAAGCTTGTGTTATTTTAGTGGTCTTCTTTTTATAAGACCTGAATTAAAAATAATAATAATTGCAATTATGGGTCACTTATTCTATGGTGAATTCATTGTTGAAACACACCCATGATCATAACAGTTGGTATGGTAAATTAATTGGTTTGCGATTTTTGTCAATGTTTAGAGCATTTATACTAGGGTTTGTTGGTTATTAGTATTTGATTGTTGGTAATACTGGTTGATGTGTTTTTCTTTTTGAGTTACATTTGATAGGGGTTTTTCTGTATTTTATCTTTAATGTTATGGAATTATGTAGTCTTTATCTGTTGTATATTCTTAGCATTGGTATGTTTATAATACTGGCTAATATGTATTTTCTTGTTGAGTTACATTTGAAAGGGGTTTTCTTGTATTGTATCTCGGGATTATGTTTGTATCTGTTGTATGGTTTGAACCTTAACCTTGGTATTAGACCAACAAAGATATAACTGCACAAATCATCTCTGCTAGCATTGCTGGTGATTTGGTTCTTGCTGCAGCTTATTCCCATGAGCTGCCACAATATGGACTTGAAGTTGGCCTTACAAACTATGCTGCTGGTAATTCAGTCATGGCTCTTTGAAAGCTCTTTCTTTTTTCTTTTCAACTTTTCTTGCGCGTGTTAATTTGAGTTGTAACTGTGGTAATGCATTCAGCTTACTGTACTGGACTCCTCTTGGCTCGCCGTGTCTTGAAAACACTTGAGATGGATGTTGAATACGAAGGCAATGTGGAGGTACTTTCACATATGCGTATCATTTTCTGCTCCTGACTTACATATTAAGTGTTATCCTTTTCACTGCTTTGTTCCGAAAGCCTTTATGTGAATATGTGTCCATATTTGTTTTCCTTTAGGCTACTGGGGAGGATTACTCAGTTGAGCCCGCAGACACCAGGAGGCCATTCCGTGCTCTCCTAGATGTTGGTCTTATCAAGACAACAACTGGAAACCGTGTTTTTGGTGCCCTCAAGGTATATCTCTAAATCAGAGCTTTGTATTTTTGTAACCTCCTTTGTTCACTATATGTCATAATGACTTATTAATTGTTGCATGATCTGGTTATGACTTATTAATTGTTGCATGATCCTGTTAATCCTAAATGATTACAGGGTGCTCTTGATGGTGGTCTGGATATCCCCCACAGTGAGAAGAGGTTTGCTGGTTTTGGAAAGGGTGATGGTAAGCATCTTGATGCTGAAGTTCACCGCAAATACATCTTTGGGGGCCATGTTGCTGGATATATGAGGGTATGAATTCAGATTTTGTGATCTCTCACAGCTTGTTCAATTGTTTTGTTCATTGCCTTTCTTATAATATATTGTAATATGATTTAAATTTGTATTGTTATGTTAAATTTGTTCCAGACTTTGATGGAAGATGAACCTGAGAAATACCAATCTCACTTCAGTGAATACATCAAGAAGGGAGTTGAGGCTGATAGCATTGAAGAGATGTACAAGAAGGTTCATGCTGCCATCCGTGCAAATCCCACACCTAAGAAGTCTGAGAAACAGCCTCCAAAGGAACACAAGAGGTGAGGATAATTGTTAATTTATTTGTGATGTTTTTGTTGTGTTACTGTGTTTATATTCATATATTATGTAACAAGTTTATTGTACTCTTCTGATCAATCTCAAATGAATACCCTTAAATATTTGCTATTTTAATTGAATATGTTTTGTTAAGCCCCATCTTGATCAATACCAGGAAAAATGTTTTCTTATTGTTTTTGTGTGGTGTCTTAATCAGAGATAAGTTTTGACAATTCCTATGTTCCTTAACAGGTTCAACTTGAAGAAGCTCTCGTACGAGGAAAGGAAGGCCAAATTGATTGAGAGATTGA
Organism: Quercus lobata; assembly: GCF_001633185.2. Lineage (NCBI taxonomy): Eukaryota > Viridiplantae > Streptophyta > Magnoliopsida > Fagales > Fagaceae > Quercus > Quercus lobata. Next base: position 57,720,885 of record NC_044913.1, read on the forward strand.
ATGCTTTTAACTCCGTAGCTGACGATGATGATGAGGATGATGAGTGAAAGTAGTGTTGGATTCAGTGCTTTATATTTGTTGATTATCCATGATACATTTTGTTTTTTTTGTCAACGAAACTGAGAACCTAGCTGTGTTTTTCTTTTTGTTAAATTTGTCATTTTTGCAGGTTGTCTTTCATCATCTAGATGTTTAACTAGATATGAATGTTAGTTTTGCATCAATTATATCAAAGTTTTGACTTTGTCATACTATTTAATACTGCTTATCTTTCATATTATGAATTTCCTGCGTTGTTGATCCTAGTTTCTTCTCTTTTCCCATGAATTGAGTGCTATAGAGATGCCTTTGCAAATAATTGGTTAGGAACAAAGTTTCTCCTTAAACTAGTTGGGAAAAAAACCTTTCAAACTCGACGAATATCTTTATATTGGGCATAAAATTTGAAAATCTAACTTTTGGATTGAATATTTTTATGTTCTTTATTCTTGCAAAATTTTAAGAAAATAAAATGCTATTAAGTAACCAAATGTTATTCTTTTTGGGAAGGACTAAATGTTAAAATTTTAAATTTTGTGATTTAAAGTTGTGCATGAAAAATAAGTTTTTTTTTTATCAAATAGTAATAATATCTATCCAATTTGAACGAAATAAGGGCACATGTAAAATGAGAGTTTCTTTTCAAATTAGTTTTTAAGACATTTGCTATTTGTTGCTTAATTTCTGACAACATTTCTCAGTATTAACTAAAGTTTAGTGTTTGTTAATTGGTAATCGGTGAGGCCTGTTTATTTTCAATCTTTGAATTGCCTGCTTTGGTGAGGCCCTTCGTTCTTTTATTTTCAGCGCGTTTTAATTAGGCCTATAGCAGAATTTTGTTGTGCGAAATGTGAATGATTATGGAGATGATTGAAGCAAAGCAAAGCAGTATTCAGCAAAAAGAAAACGAAGAGTGTTTCCCGAAAACGCTTATGTAAAGTAATGGTGCAAAGTAAAAGCAGTAGAGGGTAATATTTGTAGAGACAATGTTAATGCTACCTTGTTGTATGATTTATGTAAAGTAGCGATGCAAAGTGAAAGCAGTAGATAAATAACATTCTAGAAACGTTGTTAATGATAAAAGTGATGTCAATTATAGTTTAATGTGTTTACCAAAAGAAAAAGAAAGTGTAATGTGAAAGTTAATAATAGTTTAATGTGAAAGTTACTATCAACTAATTAGGGTTGGTTTAATGTCTATCAACTAATTAAGGGTGGTTTAATGTAAAAGTAACGAACTAATAAGAATATGTTTTGTGAATAGTTTTGAAATTTGTTATAAATTGTGTTGTGTTTGTAGTATTGTTTCCTGTACACAGTCAACTTTGCAAATTACAGAACTGTACGGAAAAGAACAACACTTAATTATTTTATCTGTGGTAATAAAAATAATTCCTTTTTCAAATGGAAAGGCTGCAGAATAACCAAAATACTTTATTTTTTTACGTGATTAACTCTATTGCTTCCGCTAGAGCCAAAGACCAATAAATATAGCAGTAAACATTTTGAAATGTTGAGATCATGGGTTTAAAAGCTTTTCTCAACATTTTAGAGCTACCTTTAAGAGATTCATTTATATATTAACCCAGTGTGTGTGTGGGACGGGAAGTCTACAGATATTCAAAGAAATAGTTAAATACTCGAAAATAAAAAAAAACATTTTGAAACAATATGATGCAGTCAATTTGGTTGGTTGGTTAATGATCATACAAATAAAGAGAGACTAAAAAGATATGAAAGGGTCCACAAGTTTGGAACCTTATCTGCTACCAGCCAATGGACTTCCATTCTCATTAACATCTTAAGCTCCAAACACTATCTACTTCCTAGAATTTTTCCCACATCAGCACAATTGACTTGAAAAGAAAGTGCCTTCTGGTTTTGAATTTAACTCAGAGAGGTGAGTCATGGGCCATTCAATATCCCCAGTACCATGTCCTCCAACGCCCATCTCAACCAGACTAGAAAGGAAGACTCATTCTCCATCTCTAGGGTTCCAAAGAGTCTGGGCTTGCCATCAAGGTTGCAATGATGACCAACATGATAAACTTGTCCATAGAAGGTATGTGGTGTTCTACTAAATTTGCTTTTTACTGTACATGTGTATGTATATATGTTAAAATGTACATATGACTATGTACGTAGTCTTTTTTTTTTTCAAGGTCGGAACTTATTTGGTGGCGAGTTTACAAAATTCAAGAATTAAACATTGACAAAAAATAGTTTGCCATATTAAAATGCATGGTGTTTGATATTAGTTAAATCCATGAATTATAATCTTAATTGCTTATGAAATGAAAAAGTGAAAGCAACAATGAATTGAAACTAGTTTTACAAATAAATAAAGGCAATGTAGCTTAAATCAACCAAAATTTTATATTAGAAAGAAATATGGAATCATATAAGGCAATATACCACATAAATGTAGCTCTTTAATTAGGAGATATATATAATATACATGTAACATATATGTGATACGTTCATGTTGTAGGACTGTGACCTTGGGTTTAGCTGGTGCAATGTTGAGCTTGAATGTTGGTGATCAGAGTGCAAATGCAGCAGCCAGAAGGGCTCCGCCGCCGCCTCCGGAGGAGAAGAAAGACCCCAATGTGAGTGGTGTCCAGGCAAAAGTTCTAGCCAGCAGAAAAAGGAAGGAAGCTATGAAAGAAGAGACAGCCAAGCTAAGAGAGAGAGGGAAGCCAATTAAGGAACCAACTGAGTGATTCAGCTTAGTTAAGCTGTATCACATTGAAAATTTTCAATGTATTTCTTCAGAACAATCTACAAGTTGTTATATTCTCTTTTGAGGGGAGGAGGGAATAATGTATTTAACAAGTATTATTAAAGAGAATCTCATTCATTTTGCTATGTGAGGTACAAAGTACAAACCACAGAACTCCCAGATTTTTCCTTTTTGGGGAAGCTATTAGTACCTTGCATAATTTTTTTTTTTTTTTTTGATAAATATAATTAGAGCCTATTTGGTAGAGAAAATGTGTGTTTGACTTGAGGGTAATGTAAATATGAATTATTTATTTATTTATAATTTTCTGTTCTAAGAAATGCATGGTGGCAAGATTATAGTAAAAATTAGAAATAGGTAATGAAAACTGAAAAGTAATGTCAAAAGAAGGATTTTTTTTTTTACTATGAAGAAAGTGATTCACTTTCCATTACCACTATCGAAAAAAAAGGAGGGATTAGCTTGGTTCATGTGGACCATTGCCCATAGCCCGAGAATTAAAAGAAAGGGCAATGGTTGTTACAATGTTACATACACAGTGTGTTGTGTTTGTGTGTGTTACACATTGTGTGTAATAGAAATTACCTTAAAAATTGATGAATGAGTCTGGACCAAGCAATGGATAAATACTAGCAGATTAGATTGGACCTATAGTACGTAGTGGTGTGTTTGGATGGTAGGATTTAGGCACATGAATTTGGATTTGGATTTGGGTGATTAAAATCCAAATACATTGTTTGAATAGTTTACAAAGAGTCAAAGATTTGGATTTGACAATTCACCTTAAAATCCTTGAATTTGAAATAATTTTTAATCCCATAGAATTTTAGAAATCCATGTGACATATTTAAATATTTATGGATTTGAAATTAAGGCATTTCAAATCCAAATTCAAATTCAAGTATCCAAGCGCAACTTAAAGGAAGAAGTAGAAAAAGAAACCCTTGATAATAATGTCCTTATATTGTCCAACAAGAATGTCCATAGTCAAGAGATTTATTGCTCAATAGGCATCGATGTTTAGAATTCGAATCCACTTTTCTTATTGTAATTTATAACTATCAAATTATATTTTATACACAAGATAGAAGAATTTCCTTCTTAACTATAGGTATTCTCCTCAATCCTCAGTTATTGTTGCCTGGCCAGGATGGAACTAGCGTTAAGAGTTATGAAGTTTACCATTTTATTATTATGAAAAGGAGAATGAACTTTCTGAGCTTGCTAACTAGGATTGGCAACTAAAAATTCAGTCTTTGGGATGCCATAATTTTAGTCATGTATTTTTTTCCCCCCCAAAAAATCGATTTTTATTTAAATTTGATATAAATCCTAATGACACCAGATTTAGTAGATTATATGTACTTATTAAGATTAGTAGGTATGGCTTTGAAATTGTTTAGTTTTGAAATTCAGATGGACATTACAATTATTCCATAACTAAAAAAATTGAAGGAAAGTGCAATTACCCTACTTTTTATTAAGAAATGAATTATTTATATTATCAATAGTTTGATAGCTTATATTTAAATAATTCAATTTTCAAACCAACACATTTATAATTAAAATATATTTAGAATAAAGTTAAAAATATTATAAATTTTATTACATATATCTTCTAAACCGAACCTTTAAAAAAAGTCTTATAAACTGTTGCATTACTTATAAAAAAAATTAATATTTATTTATTATATTATATTATTAAAGTAGGATGAATAAAATACAGTACGTACTGTAAAGATGAATTTACAAATATTTTTTAAGTAAATTTTAAAATATTTTTATTTTTAAAAAAATTTAAAATTTTAAAAAATTTGTATAATTTCTTTAGTATTTTTAATATCTTATTCACTTTAAATTTAATTCCGACCAAAAACCGATTTGTATTTAAAATAAAAAAAAAAAAATTAGATTACTCAATGTAATATAATATAGAACAGTGAACATTTTTATCAATGGCTTGCCTCTTATTTAAGAGTAGATACAGAGACTGAGAAAAGAAGAAGAAGAAAGAATGATGGCAGCCAGATGCTCTGTTCCGTCCAAAGAGGTTCAGCTCTTTCAGACCTTCACCGGCCTTCAACACCTCGCCGAAACGCGTCGTTTCAAGGTAACCCAAACCAAACCCAATATTATTTGAAAACACAAATTACACAATTTTTGGCATTTTACAAAATTTACAATATACAAAGTTGTTAAGAAAAAAAAAAGCATTGACTGTGTATTGGGTGAAGCCAAGCTTAGTTTATAAAAGCTATTAGGACTATGATTAGATGTTCTAGGCATTATGAATTCCACTTTGCTTGATTATTGTTTTCAAACCAAGCAGTGTTGTCTAAAACTCTGTCCAATTTCTTGGAAATGAAAGCTTCACTCTTTTTTGAAATAATTTAGGCTTTCTCCTACTGATTTTTCCGATAGGGGCTCTTAACAACATTAAAATCCTCAATTAGAAGCCATGATCTGTCGCCTAGGAAGCACGGACACGGATATGGGTATAGGTATGACACAACGACATGGTATTTTTTGAAAAAATAGGACATGGTTATGGTGGGGCACGTTTATTAAATATATTTTTATTTATATTTTTTATATATTTTTAAGCATTTGTTTGTCATATAATGTTTAATATATATCGTTTTAAGAGAAATAATGGATAATAAAGTGAGTTCATGACTATTAAAGGATTTTTACTTGTTTAGAAATTAGAATACAAACTAGTACTAGGGATTAAGGGGGAGGGGAAGGGTTTGAGTAGTGAATAGGAGATTTCTAACCATTTCAAAAACCAAAAAAAAAAAAGAAAGAAAAAAGAATACAAACCTAGAATAAGAATATTTATTCATTTTCAAATGCACTATTACTGTTTGAGCATGAATGCTCTCTTTGTTTTGTGAAAGATGAAAGGGAATTCAATTCCTCTTGTTCCCATGTCCCGCAATTTTAATTTTTTGAAGGACATGGTTGGGACACACATGCAAAAGTTTCCCAGGCGTGCCCCATGTCCAACATAAGTATGGCACCCCAAATGAAGTGTCTGTGCTTCATAGTCTATCCCCAACCAGGTTTTGATATGCTCCATATCCTTCTAGATAGTTCTTCTTATCAAATCATGATTACTAGCCTAAACAAATGTGCCAAACCACCATTTGCAAGCCTAAACATAAACCTCTCAATGCAATAGTTTATCATTTTGATAGATGACCTTGACCTGTACCAAGTGAGTGCTCCAACACAACCAGATCCTATCCAAATCATCCAAGCCATAGCAGAAATGGAAAATTCAACCAGGAATAATAGCATTCTTTGAGGACTTTGAAAGGATAGTAGCTAACTTAAAACTTTTTTTCTTTAAAACACTATCGGATTGGATGTCTATCATAGGAAGTCATTCTATTTTTTTGGTTTATGATTTGATTGATGCTTGTAATTTGTGTATTTGATTTTTTTGGTCCCTTGCTGTATACTTCCGGTATACTTGGGTGGCTCCTTTTTTGGACTTTGAATAAAATTTTCATTACTTATCCCCCCCCCCCCCCCCCAAAAAAAAAAAAAATGATAGCTTTCTTTATTTTGAGGGTTTTAACTAGTTTTACCTTTGTTTCTAAAAGTCTAAAGACAAACTCCTACCAACAGTACATTTCACCTCCTTTTCTGCTTCACAGGGTCATTTAGAACCCTGATGTTCCATACCAGTGCACTCATTTCAACAATGGGTCTAGAGCAAGAGGTAGTTCTCTTACTGAAGCCCCTTTTAGTGCCGTCGTTAGTAACCACTTGCCTTCTGATGTGAACTAGAAAATAAATTTAGTGTAGTCAGTTTGAGATGGCCTATCTTCTAAAGGTTGAGAGAAAGATAGACCTTTTTTGGGTTTAATTCTCCTTGATTTTATTATTCATCTTACCTCTTAAATACAAGAGGAGTTACAAGTGGATGATAACAATTACATTTGAAAACAAGCTGATAATACCTATCACTATTCCTAAAGACGAGCACATAGATAACTTAGCCAAAATTCAAATAATTCAATTAACACAACTCAAATAACAATTTATCCAACACATGATCCTGGGTCATAAGAGCTTTCCCTACAATCACAACCAATCTTGCTACTTCTTAGAGCAACATCCACATAATCCTGCAAAGTTACAATTGATAATCCTTCCCTCCTTTCCTGGGGAACTGACTTCTTTTGAGAATTGTCAGAGTTACTATTCTTAGCTATTCCTCCTCCAACGATCATTCATGTTGGTACGTACACATAAACAAGCATATTTGTATGTGTGTATATTTAGGATTGTGTATTGTGATATATTCATATGTATGTGACTATGTGTTCATGTTAAATATACAAATATAAGATGCTTTTAGCATTTTGGTAATATGTGTGCAGGCATGGTTCTTAGATCAATTTGGAGTACTTCACGATGGCAAAAAACCTTATCCTGGTGCAATTTTAACTTGTATGTTTTCATCTCTCTCTCTTTATTTTTGTTTGATAGTTGGGGGTGGGGGGATTTGAACCTTAGATGTCTTTGTTGGAAAACCATGAGATGCTAATCAGTTGATCTATGAGGCTCTTGGCAATGTTTTCATCTCCTCTATTTGGATTTGGGTCTGCTGTTTGTAGTTGAGACCATAATTGTTTCTGATGTGATATAGTTTATGTTTGTTTTGTCTGATAGTAGAAAAGTTAGCAATGACTGGAAGCAAGATGGTGATTATAAGTAACTCCTCAAGACGTGCATCAACCACTATGGAAAAGATGAAGAGCCTTGGTTTTGATCCCTCTCTCTTTGTAGGAGCCATTACCAGTGGAGAATTAACACATCAATACTTGCAAAGGTTAACCACCATATCTTCTATGACTAGTGACCCTAATCACTGATGCTTTCGAGTTTCATTCCATTTTCTTTGCTGTTTTCATGATGAACTGGTCAGTCCAATCAACTCTTTGCTGTTGCTCAAGTAATATTGATAAACTCCATTTAACTTGTATCCTTTTTTGAGCTCAACAATATGTTATACTTAGTTCCTATTAAGATTGTGATGTTTGGTATCAGGACACATGGCAAAGAAGGGGATAATATGCATCTGTAACATTTGTAGAAACTTATTTATGTTATGATTTGGCTTGATTTTTGTTTCATCCATAGTTTATAAATATTTGCAAACATTCATGTAATTATGTTTTCCAAATATATTGTACAGGTTTTGTTATTTCTTCATTTTTCCATTAGCATTTATATTAACTAGAGGCTTCAGGCATGAATAGTTTATATGTGGTTATAATGCTTTCTTTAATAAGGTTAAACATGATACCTATATTAAATTGTGTCTATTTCAGAGCTGTCAAAGGTGAGCCAGGTGCTTGCATAGACACTTAAGTGATGCAAGGAGTCATTAGAGCCTTACAACATTTTTAAAATCTATGCAGCTTTGTTGGACAAATAACATTCTTTGTAAATGAATGAGTTTCCCTCAGCTATTTGTTGTTGATGACTGGAGATAAATAATTGATCTGGTGAATATAAGATTTCTTAGTCTACATGGGACAGAATTGAATTGAATTTGTTTGTATTAGATCATGTGCAACTCTAATTTGAGTAACTGCAGTATGTCTATTTTTCTCGGCCTTAATCCTTTTTTTTCTTGCAATATCTTCAACTTAAATCAAAACGCTTCTTGTTCGTGCATTTGATGGTCTTCTATGTACATGATTGTATCTTCTTGGTCTACTTGTTTACTTATCCACATTATGTTGTATTATGCCTTTTTGTAAGTAATGTATACTTGCGTTATTATGGCTTATTGTTTCATGGAATTTTCTTTAAATAGGAGAGATGATTCTTGGTTTGCTTCTCTTGGAAGATGTTGCATCCATATGACATGGAGTGACCGGGGTGCTATATCTCTTGAGGTATGCTCTATGCGCAGTTGTTTATATCCATATGTTTTTTTGTTCCTTTGCTTTTATTGGAACCCTTCTTCTCTTTCCATCCTTTTGATTTATGTTATTAACATGACCAACACACCATCAAAACTCACTATTCTTAAATCACTGGTTTTGTTGAGTGAACTCTTTGCAGAGAGGCAGTTTGTTGAGAACGATCTATGATTTATAAGGTTATAAATCTTTTACTACTTACATAAAAGAAATCTATGGTCTCTTGGAACTGGGTATTACTAGATTCCTGTTTAAAAGTCTGAATAAAGCAGGCTGATTACTCAAGATGATCTCTTTTCTCTCATTCTCAGGCAGTGTCCAACTAAACTTAGGCATTAAGTAGAAGGTTATGGACTTGGTAAAACTCATCATAAAATCTTATTGTCACCTATTCTCTTCTTACTTTTGTCATTTCACTGAGCCAAGTTTTTTTATGGGGTTCATTTGGGTGATAAACCAAACCTGGGAAAGAGATTTGCATGAAGAATCACTGTGCTTAGCAATCATACCAATTATTCATGAGGATTTCTCTTGAAGTTTGCTGAGGAACATTTGATAAAATGATCTGGCATCCAAACTCTTGTTGTAGGGCCTAGACTTACAAGTTGTAGAGGATGTTGGAGAAGCTGAATTTGTTTTGGTGCATGGCACTGAAGCCATGGGGACTCCTTCTGGTACTGCAATTCCCACGAAACTTGAGGACCTTGAGAAAACATTGGAGCATTGTGCTGCTAAAAGAATTCCAATGGTGGTGGCTAATCCCGATTTTGTGACTGTTGAGGCGAGAGCTTTGCGTGTAATGCCTGGTAAAAATGTTTAATTTAGTCTTTTGACTCTTTTGGGTACAGTATCTACAATGTAATAATTAAATACATTACAGCCACAATAACAACAGCCAAAACTTAGTCCCAAATTTTATAGGGTTGATTATGGACCCTGGACAGTTTAGTTAGGGTTGGCCACATGTATTATAGCTACAATCTTTTGTAATTAGTCGAGTAGGGCTGGAGTAGGTCTTAGATTTAAATCTTGCAAATAGAAAAGGGGAAAGTTCTACATCTTAGGTCCAACTGATGGTCTCTTATTTTATTGCGGTGCATGCCTCATTTAGAGTTGCATACTAATTCTTTTGGGGGGAGTGAACTTTGGAAAGAATACAACAGAAGTGTTGAGTTGAAGCATTAATAAAAGCAAGTGTAGCCCACATTATACTCCAAGCGTACTAACCATTACCTTTTCATTGAAGCCTTTTGAATTACATTGCTTAATGCCTTAAAATAATTGATTTAGTTTCTTTTACGGAGTCATAATCAAGATAATTTTTATTGAAGCTTTCTTGTGTAAATTGTCCACAAGGATCATTCTTCAGTTTCTTGAACGCCCTTATTGCTCATTTATATAACTGTTCTCACCTCTAATGCATTGGCCGATTTCATCAAAATGACAAACCAATTCCTTTCAATTTACTCATTACCCACTTAAATTCTTCTTCCCAGATTTGAGCTTGCCTGTTGATCAAGCATTTCACAAGTACTGCTAGCCACAATCTCCAACAAAAGGAGCAATCAAGATATAGATTCTCTCTACATTCAGTATTTATTTCTGCAAAAACAAGCATAACATATCTCCAGAGTAACCCCATTAGGCTAATCTGTCCCTTGTTAGTAACCTGTTCTTAACGGTGAAGCAGCTTTTAAAAGCAAACTTTGGAATAGCTTTTGGAAATCAAACAATGTTCCACTGGTCAACGAGAAGTAGCTTTTGCCTAATAGTTTCCCAGGTTTCTGCAGTTGTGTTCCTATCTTATATGCAGCCTAGAAACACAATCTTCATTAATGAACTGACTGTGTGTAGCTGACTTTTTTTTTCCCAACTAGCTCAACTGATCTAACTTGTGGCTGTACCCAGGTTTTTTTTTTTTTTGATTGGTAAGTTATGCATGCAACCAAACCCAGTTTTTCATTTTATATGACACCAGCTACATTTGCATTCAAGCCTTTTCCAGCATCATATCATATGTGACCCTATGACTATATATTAGGCACAAAGGCCCAGATGCGAGTTAACCAGCCAGTGGAAAATGGTCTTACCTTTACCTATGCTTCAATAAAGGTCTGATGATAGGCATCAGGCCATACTTTTCCTCCATCACACTTTCTGTTGGAACCATGGCCCCCCAAAACTCTTTGAAGCATTTTGTTTGTAAATGGAGTTTCTTTGAAGCATTCACAGCCTGCTTTGGTCTGCACTAGCTGATTTGGACTTTTATAAAATCTATGTTCAGTGAACTTTAATGTCTCTCGACAACTTATAGTGCTTATTGCTCTTAGTGCTTCTTAGAGTTCCATATTTAGTCCAGCAGTTTAGCTCTTTGTGAAATTTATTTAGTTGCATCAGAATCAAGTCTTTTGTAAATTTTTTGAATTACTATTAAAGGTTGACTTGGGTCACACCTATCAAAAAAAAAAAAAAAAAAAGGTTGATTTAGGTCACGCGGTCTATTACTACTAAATTCTGGTCAGTTGAACCAAATATTGAATTTCTATGATATTTTTGTCTTCCTTTTTGGTAAATCAATTTTTTGTAATTTATTTGTCTTATAGCTTTCGGATCTATTGGGTTTACCGTTTGGTGATTTAATATTAATAGGTACACTGGCGGCCAAATATGAAAAGCTTGGTGGTGAAGTGAAATGGATGGGGAAGCCTGATAAGGTGATCTTATCACATATTCTCTTTGTCATCATCATTTACCAATAAAACGAAAGCATCATGTACTTTATCACGTTGTGTGCTCATGTGCACCCAGACAGTGACACCCTTGTTCTAGGTAGCATGCAAGTATAAACAGGTGCTGTTGATAACTGAGCTTGCAATGTGTAGTTCCTTGTCTCATCCTTTGCTTATGATATAATCTATACAATATAAATAAAATGAAGTTTTTGACTTATTGGTTGACTCTTTCTTGTGTTGCCAAATAAGCTTTTAATTTATCTTGTTTAATTTCAAGTTTTGTTACATGTTCGTTAAAACCAATTAGAACTCTTTTATTTGAATAAAACAACTAAAGACTAAACAAATTTTGATTAAATTGTGTTAGGTCTTTTCGAAACTTTTTAAAAATTAGTAAAGTTGCATATTTTCTACAAATTTTCTTGATTTGGATTTTTATTTATTGATATATCTCTAAATATGTATTTTTAATATATTGTGTATGTGTATATGTTAATTTGATTTTTTTTCCATGTCTAAATTAGATGAGCTCACTACGATTCAAGAGGTCCCTTGGTTTATGTTTTTTTTTGCAGACGATATAGTTTTAGTGAATGAAATTAGTAGTGGAGTTAATGCCAAGTTAGAAATTTGGAGAGACACTCTAGAATCTAAAGGCTTTCAATTAGTAGGAATAAAACAAAGTACATGGAATGTAAGTGTAGTAAAAGTAATGGATGGTAAAACTTGATGGCCCAGAGATACTAAAGAGTGAGAGCTTTTGATATTTTGGATAAGTAATTCATAGAGGTGGAGAGATTGAAGAGGATGTGAATCATAAGATAAGAGCTTAAAGGGAAAATTTTATAAGATTGCTATATAACTAGATATGCTCTATGGTACTAAATGATGGGTTGTTAAGAAACAACATATTCATAAAATGAGTGTAGCTGAAATGAGAATGATAAGATGGATAAATGAATGTACACAAGATTTGAAATGAGAAAATCTGCTTAAAGATAGAGGTAGCTCCTATTGATGAAAAGATGAGAGGGTCGCTTGAGATAGTTTGGTCATGTTCAAATGAGAGCAATTAATGCACTAGTAAAAAAGAGTGAGTAATCCAAGTTGAGGGAATTGAAAAAGGTAGAGGATGACCCAAAATAACATTAGTAAAAGTAATTAAAAAGGACTTATCAATTAAGGAAGTAACAGAAAATATGACTTTAGATAGAATATGGAGAAAAAGAATACATGTACCTGACCCTAACTAATCTCCTCAACAACTAATCCCAAAAATTTGGGATTAAGGCTTGTTGTTGTTGTTAGTTAAAACAATTAAAAGTCACTATATAATTATAATAAAACAACCTAACACTAAACAAATTCTAATTAAATTACATTTACTCTTATCTAAACAAATTTTAATTTAATTACATTGCATATTTTCACAAATTCTCTGATTTGGCATCTTATTGATTGATATATATATATATATATATATAGATTTATATACATATGATTCATAATTATTTTCAATAAAATTTTCTGTGCATGCATGGTTTAGCAACTAGTTTAATGTGTTAGCATTACATACTCTTTAAATAATTAAGCAAGAAATTTTCAAAATTTCAAGTTAGATCATATTGTTCATAGATATTTTTTTTTTACCAAATTTATAATTATTTTGACATATATAAGTTGATTTATGAATTACAACTATTATTACAAACAATCAGCTATGTGTCTCATAATATAAAAAGTCAATGGAACAGTTTTTACTTTCTACTATCCGCCTATATCTGAAGAAATTTTCACACACTTTGCCAAATCATCTTTTGAAACTTCTCATCAAAACATTGGTTGAAAATCATATCCATATAAGCATTCTTACACAGCGCATATCAAATAATTCTTCGAAACTTGTTATGGCCCTAAACTCATCACTATGGTACGGTGTCAGCCACATGGTGAGCACTATGGTGCACCCAGGATCATGAAGTATTCTCTTATCAATAAGCTATTCTTATATATACATACATACATACACATATATATATATATATATATATATATGAATCTTGTTCTGCTATTTCTATTTCTTCTAATAATCCTACATGCTTTATCAATTATTTGGTTGTGATATGTATAGATGTTTGATCTTCAAGCTGAGAAATTGTCACTCTGAAAGATGGGACATGATCTCTCTGTCTTTCTCTTGACTATAGTGTTTGTGATACAACCCTTGTTCGCTTCATTGTATTTATTTCAACTAGATATACATCCTTCCTGTATGCTTCCCAGAGTCTAGTTTTATACCATTTGACAACTGTTTCAGATAATCTACGAAGCAGCTATGGCCATGGCTGATGTGGATGTTTCTGATTCTATTGCTGTGGGTGACTCTCTCCATCATGACATCAAGGGTGCAAATGCTGCTGGAATCCAGTCAGCTTTTATCACTGGTGGGATCCATGCAAACGAACTTGGACTTGTTGGTTTTGGAGAAGCTGCTGACTTATCTTCTGTGCAAGCTCTTGCATCCAAATATGATGCATATCCTTCATATGTGTTACCTGCATTTACATGGTAGAAGCTGATCTTGGTAAGCACTCTAAGTTCATATAGCATTATAGCTTACAGGCAAATTATTTTTTTTTTGTCAATAATCTCATAACCTTTATTTGCTTAAACCCCTCAACTTGTTTGATGATATGGTTACATGTCTTTTTTTGATAAAATAGGGCTACATATGTCAGTTGTACTCATTAGTTCAAGTGGTTAACTTGAAATTATTTAATTGATAATTTTTGGATAAATTACATATTTGGTCCTTATCCTTTACATTATATTTCAATTTAGTCCTTAACTTTTCAATTGTGCCAATTTGGTCCATAACTTTTCAATGCCGTGTCAATTTAGTCCCTGCCGTTATCTCTTGGATGGAAAAGTTTGATGTGTCAAACGGTCTAAATATAGAAAAAAAAAAAAAAAATTGCCACATCGACTGCAACTTGGACTAACATATTATTTTTTTTTAGAGAACACAGTAAGTTTTTTTTAGAAAACCCAAATCAAATCTTTTTAGTTTGATTCAGAATTTTGCTTATTTCATTAAACAGGGACAGTCACAAACCCATATAAAACACTCTCTCTAAAATCCAAAATTCCTTCTCCTTCCTTTCATTAAACAGGGATGGTCACACACCCATGGACATGGACACACTGGGCTTTTTCCCTTGTCTGTGATTTCTTCATATGCTGTGGTCAGACTAATGAATAAAGCAGTTGATCTGTTTTATTTATCATGTTTGTTTCCTTAAAATTTATTCCATGAATATCATTGGAGAAATTCTCCTTGATGATTTGACTACAGTTCATGTAATGTAATGAGCATTGATGCTATGGAAGAAATAGCTACAGTTTCGGAGAAATGGTCTTTAATTCTCTATTCTTATAAATTTCTGTTTGATTTGATAAAGTTTATTCGATGGCAGCATTAATCTACAATTATGCAGAATCATTTTATTTAAAAGTAAAAGTTGCATCTTTACCCTTGAAATTGGGCTTTCACTTATTTTGGGGGAACATTCTTTGCAATCTTCCTTAACAAAATATTAATCTAAGACATGAAAAATGATTTTCATAGGATGTGACCATAAGTTTAACAATGCTTTTCATATGGCTCTAAAGGTTATGAACTAGACACACACTGATATATACACGCACTCAAACACCCAATATATATGTACGCGGGTGATTAAGATCCCAAGACTTTTATTTTCCCCTATCCTAGCTGATTGATTTGGTTTAAGTGGCCATCTTCAGGTTGTTGGCCTTCAGTTCTAGAACTCATGAATGCTAATCTCCAGATTTGTTTTTTCTATATGATTTATTGTTTAAGGAAGATAAGATAAAGAACTCGTCTTTAAATTGCAGGGCAGACGGTTATTGGAGAACTAGTAGTTTCTAGGTTACCCCTTGATGAATCTGTGGTTTGGGATCCTCTCTTCGTCACTGCGGCAAGGTAATTTTGCAGGTTCCTACTTCATCATTAGAGAAGATGGTGCAATCATAAAAGCTGGGGCCTTAAAGACACGTGAAGAAATTGTGACTGTGACTTAGGGATTTTTGTTATTTTTTGAGGAAAGGGATTTTTTTGTTGTTGTTGATAGACATGAGTTAGGATTCAATTATCTGTTGTTGTTGTCGTTGTTTTTTTTTTTTTTTTTTTTTTTTTAAATTATGCTGACATTTTATAAAATAAAATAAAATAAAAATTGTTGACATGTTAGTCCAAGTGGCAGATGATGTGGTAATTTTTTTTTATACCGTTTGACGCGTCAGACTTTTCCATCCTATAGATAACGGTAAGGACTAAATTAACACGACATTGAAAGGTTAAGGACCAACTTGACACAATTGAAAGATTAGAGACTAAATTAAAATCTACTATAAAAGATAGGGATCAAATACGTATTTTACTCATAATTTTTTAATGCAGAAGTTGAAGATGTGGAAGAAGCAACAAAAGTATACCTGTTATTGATAGCAAATGCTATTAATACATTCAAGTTCTACTATAGAACATTGTGATGTTTGGAGTGGGATGGGCGATGCTGAGAACATTGTATCATACTGATATGCTTCAATGTTGAAGAAGAAAACTAAACTCATATTGGAATAAGGGGTGGAATGTGGCTCCTTCGTGCATTATGTGGAATATTTGGAGGAAAAGAACGCTTGAGAGGCAAGAACTTTCTCGGATGAGAGAATAAATTCTGGTTTTGTCAGTATTTTATTTTGTGGGGAAATTATTATGTACTCTCGGAGTACCATAAATGCATACTCCCTCCTCTCATATGAATGGTGGGTCCCACTAATTAAATTCCTGGTGGGACCCATCATTTATGTGAGAGGGGAGAGTATACATTTATGGTACTCCGAAAGTACCTAATAATTTTCCTATTTTGTGGACTCTCTAGTTTGTAAATTTTTATATTCTTTGTATTGATTTTTTCCCCCTCATAATGGCAAGAGAGTGCGTACCTGTATGCTTAAACTGTGATCCAAAATTGTAGTACAATTATTTTTAATTAATTGCAATTACTATTATTAGAAAAAAAATTGAGAAAATAATAGTATTTTTATCAAATGCTGGGGTTAATGAATTATCAAGGGAGCTTCTGAAGGAACTTGGACATGTTACTAATTTAACAACATTGTAATTTGTAAGTTTCCTCTATTCTTAATTTTGTAACCTTTTTTTGTTTATTCAATTTATCTGTCATACTAAACCATCGAAAATATAGAAAACGTTTTTCCAAAAAGAAAAAAACAAACATTTTTTCACCGAATGGAATATAAATTGAATGAATTCCAAAAAATATTTTACAGCGAAACAAACAGATAGTAGTCTTGAAATGAGAGAGAAATGAAAGTGGATATGCAACCATTTACTATAAATTTTTTTTTTTTCAGAGAGACTTCCAATCTATAGTGTGCGCTTCTGATGATAGTTTTTTATTATCAAACAAAGACATCAAATGGTTTTTAGTGTAGGTAAGGATTGAATTTCAGATCTCTTATTCAATCATCAGAGACTATCAATTCAGCTAACTGGAACTCACCCATTTACCTTCATTTTGAATTCTAAGTCATGACAGCTCAAGGGTCCAGCCATAGAGTAATTATTAGTACCTGATAATTTATTGAGCCATATCTTAATGGGAAAGCCGAAACTAGGAAAGGGATGGACGAGACTGAAGGATCAGTAAATTGATGGATGCGACAAAATGTTTTTTAAAAATGAATCATCTTCTTAAAAACGTTTATTTATTTATTTTTCCTGGTTGGAAAATTAAATTGCATTGTTTGTGACCTTGATATTATGCTAGAAAACATGTGGTATGAAGTTTATTTGCGGTGATTTGATGAGTAAATGGTATTAACATTTTTTGCTCATTAAAAGCGGAAAATGGTTTCTGTTGTATTGTGCTTGTCTTTCGTTGGCTACCGAATTCGTTGTTTTCTGTTTATTTGCATTTTCTATCCAACTAAACACTAGAAAATAAACGTTTTCTAGAAAATATTTTTTGCTAAAACAAAAGAGAGATACTACGTCTACAACATTTCTACAACATTTTTATAACAAATCATAGGTGGTTAGTTGTTATTGGTTCAAATTTCAAATTAACGCTAAGATTACTTTTTTGTCCTAACAATAACAACTAGTAACAACTTGCCACTTAGGATTTGTTGTAAACTTGTTGTAAAAATGTTGTAGACATATCATTTCTCAAAACAAAATAGTATAATTGTATTAAGAGATAAGTTTTTTTTTTTTTTTTTTTAGAGGTCAACAGATAAGTTTTAAACGTTAGTAAAAACATAAAAAACAAAAAGAACGAAAAAAAAAAACTGTCTACATGGCACAATAGGAGAAAGTAAAATCAAAAGTTAAGCATTTTATTTTTATACATAATATATATATATATATATATTTATACATAAGTTAAGCTACATGACCCTTTATAGCTTAGAGCATCCGCATTAGTTCATACAAATTTTGTTGTCTATTTTAGTATAAGAATTTATTTTCCTATTTTATAGACTCGTTTAAAAAAAAAAAAAATTCACATCAGATTATCTATTTTACATTATATTTCATTAAAATGTAATTTTTTCTTAATTTTTATAATTTTTTTTATTATTTACATACAATAGTTATCATTCACCCTCTTTTTTCATCATTATGATATCTAAAGAAAGAATAAAAAAGCTAAATACAAAATTAATAGAACCTGTATAAATTTACACAGTTATTATAACGACTATATATTTCAAAGAGGGAAAAGGGTTTTAAAGTGAATTATTATTTGATCGGCTAAAATGTGTTCTTCTTCTATTATGAATAGGGATCAGGGATACCGGTTCTCTAACAAATGTATAATAATAAACTATTCAATTCTGCTTCTTTTATTGTTATGAGTATAACTATTGAATTAAGATCCGTTTAATAATATTGTTTTAGCAACATTATTTAAATATTGTGAAAATATGTGTGGGTGAAAAAATACCCGTAATGTTTTGTTTAGTGCAGTGCTCTGCTCTGTCCAAGTGTCCATTGACTTGTTTATCAAAAAAAAAAAAGTGTCCATTGACTTGAATTGACCTAGAGTGAAGTGGTAGAGCTGGTTGGTAGAAATGGATCAGAAAAGTTTAGTCGCTGTTGTGATAACGTGGTGATTGTGTGGTAAAGTGGGAGGTGACAAATAAGCGTATATATTCCAATCCACGCCGTTGGAGAGATATTCAGAGCAGAGACCTTCCTCACTCCTCGGTAATTTTTATTTATCTTTTTGATAACAAATTGTGTTTGAAAACAATGAAAAGTGAGAACCAAGGTAGTACGGAAATTCTTATTTTCACGCTATGTTTTTTTTTTTTTTTTTTAATTTATGAAATTACATGATAGAGTCGAAATCGTACGTTGCTTATCTAGAAGTCCTTTGTTTGTTTGTTTTGTTTTTTTTTTCCTAAATTCGTGGGGTTTTATTTTCATAGACCAAGACTGTGATTTTTTTGCGGGTATATGTTTCTAAGTTGATGGATTGAGATTTCATTTGCTTTCAATCGAAGTTAATGTGTTGTTGAAATAAAAGAAACAAGGGTTGCGTTTCGCATTGTCGAAAAAGGACAGTTTTTTTTTTTTTTTTTTTTAATTTTTAATTTTGCTTATTTTTGTTAGGTCTCATTGCATTTTTTGGTATTATTTATCAGTCTCACTCTACTATTCCAGTTAACTTTTAGTTTTATTTACAATTTTTCAGCAAAAAGTTTTTAGTTTCAGATAACTAAGTTGTTTCCAAAGGGACTCCTATTGTAGAGAGTAGCTTAAGAGAGAATACAAGAGAATTACGTGGTTTGGCCTGCTGGACTACAAGGCTAGCATTTTGTTTAATTACCATGACTCTATTAGGGTATAGGAGCTATAGTGCCTCTTGACCTGAGACTCCAACTCCACTTAATATTCTTTTATTGTACTCGAATTTTGACAAATTTATCATTAAATTACATTTTCTTTTTATATCTTTCATGCTTGCAA
Organism: Quercus lobata; assembly: GCF_001633185.2. Classification (NCBI taxonomy): domain Eukaryota; kingdom Viridiplantae; phylum Streptophyta; class Magnoliopsida; order Fagales; family Fagaceae; genus Quercus; species Quercus lobata. The sequence goes on from NC_044913.1 coordinate 57,740,433, forward strand.
AATTTTCAGAAGATTAAAAATCAATAACTATGTAATCAATCAAATGTTTAAATTTTAAGTTTTTGTAATTTAAAATTATGCATAAAAAAATAAGCTTATGAATCAAATAGTAAATAACATAATTCGATTGTCATGGAATTTGACATGTGTGTTAAAAACATGAAAAACATGCAATCCAAATGTTAGATTTTTAAAATATATAGTCATTTTAAGTTTTTTAGTGGGAGCTGTAGTTTTAGGCTATAACCAAGTTTGTAGCTAAACTTTGTCCATAAACTAATATATTCAACATGTGTTTGATCCGTGCTACTGCAATTGTGTATATCTATATGATGCTTATATTGACTCCTATGTGTGTTAAAAACATGAAAAACATGCAATCCAAAGGTTAGATTTTTAAAATATATAGTCATTTTAAGTTTTTTAGTGGGAGCTGTAGTTTTAAACTATAACCAAGTTTGTAGCTAAACTTTGTCCATAAACTAATATATTCAACATGTGTTTGATCCGTGCTACTGCAATTGTGTATATCTATATGATGCTTATATTGACTCCTATGATTTTATTGTTTGTTTGTTGAATGTGCCAATATATTGTGTGTCTAGGCTCTCCTCTCACTTTTTACATCTTTCCATTTCACTTTGTTCACTTAGCCATGTCTTCATATGGGGAACTCTTTTCTAAAATCAATCCTGACGAAACCTCAGCCATTGAGAACATTACCGATGCCTATGTCACCTTGCTTAGTCATGTGTCTAAAGTCAAGCACTCTATCCCCAAGTGTAGCGGCAATAACAATGGAGCTAGCAGCAGTAGTGACATCAGCAATTTCAACAACAGAAACAGTCATGCCCCGAACAATGACTATGCTTTTACGTGCAATGAACCTGAAAAGTTACAAGATCTCAATCAAATCAGAGACGATTTCCGCCATCTCCAACAACTTGTTAAAAAACCAATCAAGAACTTTGAACACGACGTCAATGACATCATCAATAAACTTGAGCAAACTACTAGTGGTTCCTTCACAACCAAACAAGTTCGAGCCATGCTTAGCGCACTGGAGAATCATGTCATGAAGTTGAGGTTCCACATTCCATCATTGCCAAGCGACATGGCTTCTACAAGTTCTGATGTTCGTCGATATACATGGAAGAAACAGTCCAATAGTGTGGCTGATGAAAAATTGCCTATCTTACACATGAATCATAAGTTTCTACGTAGCTCAGTTTTCACTGAATTGCAGGAAGCTTTTGAGGAGCTTAATACTAAGTTGAAGCACTGCTTGTTGTGCTTTGCTGTGGTTCCGGAGAATGAGGTTGTAAAGAGGAGGCTTTTGATAGATTGGTGGGTCGGAGAGCGTTTAGTGGATTCTCCTGCTACTGAAGAAGTTGCTGATGAGATTCTTATGGAACTTATGGCGAAGGGCTTTATTGAGCCTGTTAAGCAAAGGCCCAAACTGGTTGCAGACAGGTTTAAGATGCAGCCTCGAGTGCGCTGTGTGGTTATTATGCTTGCCCAGGATGCTGGGTTATTTGATTATGATTTTAATGGGAATCCAACCGCAAATTCTTCTCTATGTAGCAGTTTATTTTTATTGAAGGCTGAAGATGGATCTTCGGAGCAGATATTATCAAGTAGTCGTAACTTTGATCCAGAAAATCTGCAAACCCTATTCAATTTTAATGAGCCTTTTCCTGATTGGAGACTTGAGTCATTACTAAAGGAGAATAATTACAACATTGTGGACTGGTTTTCAAAGATGAAAAATGTCAATGTTCTTTATTTGGGAAGGTGGCAAAGCTCAGGCGAGCATCACATTGAAGTAGAAAGCATTGACTTCTTAAAAGGGTTGATGAATATGAAATATTTGAGGCTTTTAAGCCTACAAGGAATATCTAGAATTAATGAGCTTCCCAAATCTGTGTGCAAGCTAACAAATTTGAGGATCTTAGATCTCAAAGCTTGTCACAATCTGGAGGAACTTCCAGATGGGATAGACTTGCTCAAGCAGCTGACACGCTTGGATATTTCAGAATGTTACTTACTAGATGGCATACCCAAGGGGCTAGCGCATCTCTCAAAACTTGAAGTCCTTAAGGGGTTTCTAATTGGTAATTTGAAAAGTGGAGGAAGATCATGTACTCTTGAAGATTTGATAGGATTGGAGAGGCTGAGCAATTTGAGCATCAATACAAGCAGCAGGGATTTCCCCACAGAAGAAGAGCTACGCACTCTAAGCAAGTTGGAGGCGCTTCGGAAGCTAGGAATAGCATGGGGTATGAAGCAAGAAAATGCTGTGCCAAAATCAGTGGGCACTGTGAACTCAGATAATAGAGGGCAAGACAGTGGAGCAGCAAGACCAACTAGAGGACTAAACAGCATCCTCAGTCTACAGAAAACGAGAGATCCTGTGACACTGGAGCTTCCAACAAAACTGGAGAGACTTAAACTTCAGTGCTTGCCTCACAGAGCATCACCAAATTGGCTGATACCCGAAAAGCTTAAGAGCCTAAAAAAACTTTACATCAGAGGAGGAGAACTCGAAAATTTAGTTCAGATGGGAAATGCAGAGTGGACGGTTGAGATTTTACATTTGAAGTACTTAGATGAATTTAATATGGACTGGGAAGCACTGCGTAAATCATTCCCAAAATTGATTTTCTTGGAGAAATTCAAATGCCGTTGTCTTGCTTATGGCCAATGCGATGCAGATGGAGTGTGGCGGAAGCCTTGAGCAATGTCAGCAATAAATTACGAATTCAACTGTTTTTTTTTTTCCTCCCTCTTTAAAATATTGACAATATCAAATGTTGTTTGTGTCTGGTTAGTTCTCTTTCAATTTTTTCCTACGCAATAATGTCTTATGGTCTAATGGATTTTATTGAACTGTTGTTATTATTGCATAGCCTTCTTTACTCCAAGAATAAGCTATTCAGTTTGGTTGTATAAGGACTTTGAACCGTGTGACAATTAGGCCTGAGCATGGATCTGGGCTGGGTTTTCAAAAAGCCTGGCACTCAACCTAATCTTGTCAGGTGTGAAGAAAAGTTGCCAACTACTGTCCCAGATGTTGGGTGAGGAGCAACACTAATTTCTACTCATTTTCATTTTGATTTTTGAGTGAGTTATAAGAGCAATTACATCAGTCGGTGCAAAAGATTCCGTTTATTTTACACAAAAAACCTACTTTTTCTATTTTACACTGTTACTTTTACAAAACACCTACATCAATTTATCTATTATACACACTTTTTTATTAAAATAATATTTTCCCTCAATTTTTTTTTTATTATATCCCACCTAACCCTCCTTTTTCCTCTGAATACACCCCCTTCTTCTTCACACAATCCTTATCTCTATCTCCGCCTCTCTGTCTTCTCCTTCCTTCTTCTTCTTTTTTTTTTTTTTTTTTTTTTGAGAATCTTTTTCCTTCCTCTTCTCCGTCAACCCATCACAACCACCATCATCATCACTACCCGATCGGCGAACTACTCAAGATCAAAAACCCACCCAACCCGAAACCCACTGATCAAACAACGAGAAATTAGTGAGTTGACCGGCGACGATTTGATCAGGCTTCGTGCAGCATTAATGGTTTGATCTTGATCAGTGAGTTGATCAACGGCAATGGTTTGATTTTGATCAAATGAGAAAAATGGAGAGTGAGGGGAGAGTGATCGGCGGCGATTTGATTAGGCAGCGTGTGGTTTGATGTTGATCGGCGGCAGTGGTGTGATGTTGATCGGCGGCGAGAGATTGGTGGTGATCGGCAATCGTGGAAGCTAGAAGAATGAGATGAGAGAAAGAGAGAGCTAAGAGTGTATTTCACCGTTTTGATCTGATTGAGAAAACAAAAGAGGTGAGAGTCAGAGGGGATAGAGAGAAGAAGAGAGGGTGAGAGAGAAAAAAATACTAAAATATGATATGCAAATGCTACAGTATCTGTGCATATATGCATGGTTACTGTAGCAATTGTGCATAAATGCACAATTTTACCCTAACTGATGTGGGTGTTTTTTGAGCCAAAATGTGTAAAAAGACTATCTTTTTCTATTTTGCACAACTTTACACCAACTAATGTAATTGCTCTAGGACAGTATTGTAGCACTAGGCAAAAAAATTTGCATTTTTACATGTTTCCATGTCCGGTTGTTGAGCTATTTGGGCCTCACATGCTAAATTTTCCTTACATTTGCCACATACCAAGCCCATTGTGAATGCTCTTAGCATCAAGCTCAATGCAATTTCACTCAAATTTGGTTTGGTCTAAAAAAACATGCTTTGTTATTTTTCCTAACTCATTTATATCATACTCGATACTCTATATCTAATTTCATTTAAGTTTTTATTCTATTCATTTTTTATCATTTTTCTCTCTCCTCCATACAACTCTCCTTCACAGACCCTCTCTACACTCTCTCTCATACCAAGCTGTCGTACCCATCCCTCTCTTCCTTCTAATTTTTTTTCTATCCTCACCGTCACCCACCACAAGTGTCATCAAATCCATAAATATTGGAACCAAGTTTCCTGAAAATCTTTACCTATAAATAGAAGCATTTTGGTCTCATTTATGGCATGAGAAATACAAAATTACAAACAAAACCAAAGGAAAAAGACTATAGCCACAACAAGAAGGGAACAATTCCCATTGATAAGGTTGTAAATGAGCCAAGTTGTTTTTGAATATCTCGAGAAAAGATTTGTTTTTGTTTAATTTTTTAGCAAACAAGTTGAACTCAAGCCTAATTTTAGGCTTGACTATTAAATGAGTTAAGCTCAAATATAATAATTTATTTATGAACAAGCTCATGAAATATTAGGCTTAATTCAACTATATATAATAGTATATTTTAAATGTATACTTGTTAATATATTTAAAATTGGATTGTGTGGGTTCATTAATAGACTCATATGACATTAAATTATTATTTATAATTTATTGATGATATAAACAGTTCATTCATAGCAAAATTAGTAGATTTGCGAGGGGTAAACAATTTTACTCATGATTTTACTATATATGGAAAAAAAAAAGAAAAGAAGATAATCAAATAGATCATGAACAAGTTCAAGTTTATTCTTCAAGAAAATGACCTAATCTCTCCCCTCTGGGTAGCATGATGATAATGCAACTAACTCTCCAAACCTAAGCACTTGGCGGAATCTTGTATTTAGGAGTTGGCACCTAGGGTGATTCCTTAGTGCCTAGTCCAAACTCCGAGCTTCCTCTTTTCATGACTGGAAGTCGAGGTACTTCTTCGTTCGTGGAAAGGATTGGGAAACTGCTTCGGAAGCTAGGAATAGCATGGAGGTATGAAGCAAGAAAATGCTGTGTCAAAACCAGCGGGCACCGTGAACTCAGATAATAAAGGGCAAACGCTGGAGCATCAAGACCAACTAGAAGACTAAGCAAACGCATCCTCAGTCTACCGAAAACGAGAGATCCTGAGACACTGGAACTTCCAACAAAAATGGAGAAACTCAAACTTCAGTGCTTGCCTCACAGATTATCACCGAATTGGTTGATACCCAGAAAGCTGAAGAGCCTAAAAAAACTTTACATCAGAGGAGGAGAACTTGAAAGTTTAGTTCAGACGCAGAAGGGAAATGATGAGTGGACGGTTAAGATTTTACATCTGAAGTACTTAGATAAATTTAATATGGATTGGGAAGCACTGCATAAATCATTCCCAAACTTGATTTTCTTGGAGAGATTCGAATGCGGTAATCTCACTTCCTACCCATGCGATTCATATGGAGCGTGGCAGAAGCCTTGAGCAATGTCAGCAATAAATTACGAATTCAACTGTTTTTTTTTTTTTTTTTTTCTTTAAAATATTGACAATATCAAATGTTGTTTGTGTCTGGTTATTTTATTTCTCTTTCAATTTACTCTTACGCTATAATGTCTATGTTTTAATGGATTTTATTGAACTGTTGTTTTTATTGTATAGCCTTCTTTACTCCTAGGATAAGCTTCAGTTTGGTTGCATTAGAACTTAGAACTCATCCCTCTACCACTTGAGCCAAGGCCCAATTGCTACACATAGACTTTTTTTTTTTTTTTTTTTTTTTTTTTTTTTTTTTTTTTTTGTGTGTGTGTGAACTGTAGTTACCTTTTTTTTTTTTTTTTGGATAAGTTAGTCAACTATAAGTATAACACTACTATTTTTCAATATATAAGAGAATCTATTGTTGTCACCATTGGACACATTACTAAGACTTTACTCTAGATGTAACTTTGTGTTTCTTTATACTTAATTTTTGACCCACAATCTATCTCTGTGTTTGTTTGTGAGCTTTTACTGTAGATCCATATGTATGTTTCTGTTCCGATTTGGGTTTCTTGGACATGAATTTTTTTTATGCATATTGCATTGCCTGCCTTATACATGGATTCTTAATATGATGTTGTAGTTACCATGGATTCTAGACACTGTTTCTGCAATATTTTGTATAATCTAACCAATGGTGTGTTGATTATCGTATTCCTCCTTATTTTATATGTATATGCATCTGATAACCGTTGTTTGTTGTATTAGATATATTGGAATTTATATTACCTATTTGGGACAATATTTAACCTTGAAATTGTGGAATGTTTATGGTAGATTAACACCCCCCCCCCCCCAAAAAGAAAAATTGTTCATAACAGTTTTTTATTGGATTGTAAAATGATTGGTAGAGTTCTATAAACAAAAGACAGATTTGCTTGTTATTGCCATACAAATATATGTAAACCTGAGGAGAAAAGGTAAATTTCATTTTAAAGTTCAACATATAGATTTGTTCTCATGTAATTAATCGTTTATGTAGTGATTTGTTTCACTTTGTAAATCTGGTTATTCCCAGAGGAGATTGAGACAGTCTCACTAATCTGAGGAGTTCATTTTTATTTTTTAATTGCAAAATAAGTCCACCAGAAGTTGTAAATTTTTGTTTAGAGTAAATTGAAAGTGACCTCTCTGTTTATTTTCTGATTGGACACAATATATATGTAGAGTGATGCATAGTGATTAGTTCTTTTAGATGCCTCCTACCTTATTAGATATGTTTGAACAGGTCTACTTTATCTGAAACCAGTAGGGGAGTGGCTAAATCGGACTCTGATTCAGCATCTCATTAGCAAAGTTCATGCCTTGTTGTTGATTAACCTCCAATGTGATATTGATGAAAGGTAAATCTCATTAGACGTAAAATGAATTTTCAAAATGTATTAATTTATGTTTTCCTTTAATCTGTTATAGTTCTATATCATGCTTTAATTCTAATGCAATGTGATGATTTGTTGACTTCTTTACCTCCTCATGAAACCGCATCATATCTGGAATCTATGCTTAAACTTGCTAACAACGTGTTCAAATCTACACTATCATGGAGTGACCTTGAGTACTAAGGGAAAACACTTCACTCTTCTCTATGCTTATTAAGATATTATTGGTATTCATTCTAAAATGGAACTCAATAGACCAAATTTATTATTATGAGATTTGAAAAACTCATTGGTCTGTGTGGTCCGTAATTGTTATTTATATTTTCACAAGAAATGTTCTTTTCTTTTTTAGTTTACAAACTTTGGCATTACATTTTTATTGCTAAACATGACCGTGCGAACTTATGAAATTTTAAATCAAAAGATTTTTTTTTCTTGCATCGTGCGTGAGTGATCTTAATAGTCTTCTTGCTATATATTAACTTACATAATGTCATTGATAATTTGAAATGAAAGGTTTAGGACCATGAAGAGATCAAACAAGAGGCAGTTCCAAAGCTACTACATGAATCTTCAGAGAACAAGTTGAGCATAGATAATTTGTAGCTTTTACACAAAAGCATAGATTATATGTTCATTTAATGGCAATATTGACATGTACAAACAGTCGTGCCATGAATTAGTTTGCTTTTAAAAAAAAAAAAAAAAAAAATTTCCCCTAGCCTCCCCCCCCCCCCCCCCCCAAAAAAATATATGCTTTATTATTGATTGACTAAGATCTACAACATATTTTGGGGAGAAACATTTTTGTAATAATTGATTCTTATATTTTAGTTTAGTGATTATAAAATAAAATAAAAATTTGTGAAAACTTCATTTAATAGTTCTTATGTTATAAAATGAAAACAAAGCTTTTATAAAATGCTCAATAACTCTCCAAAATGGTAAATTATACATTCTCCAGCTTTTTATTTGCATACTCATCTTACTGTATTATAAGTTGTATAATACATTATGTATCCTTGAAATCAATTTTAAAAAATTTAAAATACTTTTAAATAAAAAAATATGGACCGCCTAACTTATAGAATATATAGTACACTATATCAATTATTCTCCATTGGATAATAATCACATTATTTTGAGTTGGGTTTGAGATTGACACTTATAAGACTCATCTACATATCCCATTTTTCACTTAACATAATAATAATAATAATAATTATTTTTATTATGTCAAAATTTTTGTCACATCTCATGGGTCTACAGCTAGTACTATTAGAAATTGATACTTCGTGTGCATTTGGCATTGACTTAAAAAGCCAACTTTTGCTACTATTTAGCTTTTTTTGTTACTATTCATGAGTCTCATTGTACTTTTTTGTACTATTCATAGGTCTTATACACTTTTCATGTGCGTTTAGCATTGGCTTAAAAAATCAACTTTTGCTACTATTCAATTTATTTTTGCTATTATTCATAGGCCTCGTTGTACTTTTTGGTATTATTCATGAATCCTACTGTACTATTTTTGCTACCTTTTAGTTTTATCCAAAATTCAGTTTCAGTTAAATAAACTATTTCCAAATAAACACGAATGCAACTATCAAGTCAACCATAGTTTTTGGTTTTTTGTTATGTTTTTTGTTTTTTTCTTAAAGGAAACAAGCTTGGCTGTTGGTTGAAACACAACTCTAATATGAATCACAATCACGTAGAAGAGTTTATTATTTTTTCGCCATACATAAGAAATAAGCATACATACTCTTATTAAAATTGTTGAATTTAAATATTAGAAGCAAAGAATTGCCCTTGGATTTGTGTTATGTTGGAAAAGAAAATAATGTCCCGGGCAAAAAGAGAGATTTATATACCTGAACTTGTTTGCAGATAAATACATTTCTGCCCCCCAGGGCCTCAATTGGATAACAACCATCGAATAACCTAAATTTTTTGAAGTCAACTAGGAAAGTGAAAATATGCTAGGAAAAAAAAAGAGAGGAGAAAAAAGAATGTTAGAGTATAATAGAAGAGTCTCGGCCAAAAAAAGAAGAGAGTATAATAGAAGAGGAAATGACTTGCAGGTATATGGTGTGTACAGTGTGAGCCGTATGAGGAACCTGATTCTAAATGAGCAAGAGGTGATTTGGCCCAGACTTGGACCAATTGAGCCCAGCTTTATGAAAATGAGGCTGCAATCGCCTTGCTTCATGGACCTAAGGCATAAGCATGTGCCCTGGACCAAACTAGCTAAAAGGCATACTAAGAATTTCGACAAGAGAAGAAAGAATTGGCCTAGGCAATGAGTTGTACAAGTTACAACCCAACCCAATTTCATTCCTATCTTTTGCTTTTTATCTTGTGCCAAGTTCTATACAACGTGATAATTGTTTCTTTGACTACTAATAGATAAAAATTGAATTATGGAAAATTTGGGAATTCCAATAATGACATAATAGCAACAATATATTTGTCCCAGCAAATGAAAGATCCTCTGTGAAACGCGACTTCTTTCTTCTTTTTCTTTTTCTTTTTTCATTTTTTGAGAGAAAATCTAGTAATGTGGAATATTGTTTTATAATATAATTATACATAAAAAGTTCATTATTTCATAATTAATGTCCTAATTAGCCAACTTCATAAAAGATATATTAAAAAAAAAAAACAAATTAAGGTACGTAAACTCTTTTACATAATTAAACATATTAAAAGTTAATGAAATCTCATACATATTATTGTTTTTAAAATTAAAAAATAATCTCATACATGACTAAACTTACCAAAAAAGATTATAAAAATCAGAAAAGTGGGTTTTTTCTTTTTTAAAAAAGTAAAAAAGCCACAAAAGCAATTACAATTCTTAAATGCATATTCCACCCAAAATGCTAGAATTTCGTTGAAATGGCCAATGTGGGGCCCAACAATATTTTGGGCCAGCTCCACTTATTCGTTGGGGCCCAAAGGCCGAAGCCGAGGAAGGTTATGACCCAGACACTGTAATGCAAGTAGGGGTGTCAATGTTTGACCCAACCCGCGAACACGACCCGAACCCAACACGGGTTTTTTCGGGTTAGGGTTGGGCCTTTCCCAACACACAAGCCTTTCCCACAGACGACGCCAATTGTAAGGACACAATTCGTATCAAACCACAACAGTGTTGGGTTTGTACGTAAAAAGGCCCAAACAATATCATTTGTAGAACGTGGGTTTGAAAGGTTAGGCCTTAGTCACCAGGCAGTGAGTCTTTCGTGGTGTTCATACATGATTAGGTCATTTTCGCCCTAGGAGTCTTTCTCTAGGAGGCGGGCTGGGAGGCTCTGGTTTTTGGCCATTTTTCCCAGCCAGGCTTTAGGAATTACTTTCTTCCCCTTTTATACTAGCTGGTGTTTTTTTATCCTTCGTCCACGTGTAGGATCGACATTCCAAGACTGATACTTGTCCCATCAGCCCATACCCGGAGTGGTTGGGGGTGGTTGAAAAAGCTGGAGAGTATGGCTCTGTCAGGTACAGAGTATTGAATGGCAGTAAGGGCAGCTTTCTCCGGTCATTTACACTTTCCAGCATCCCCTTTGCTATTGACACAGATATTTTAGATTTTTTCCCAAGTTGTTTCTATACCCTTTTTACCCTTTCTTCCGAGGAGACTTTGGACTGGCCGAGGATTGAATCGTCCTCGGCTATATCCTAATGCTATGTTGTACTTGCATTACAGTGTCTGGGTCATAACCTTCCTTGACTTGGGCCTTTGGGCCCCAACGAATAAGCGGAACTGGCCCAAAATATTGTTGGGCCCCACATATCAATATGAGTTTTGGTTAACCCATGAGCCCTCTCTCTCTCTCTCTCTCTCTCTCTCTCTCTCTCTCTCTCCCTAGATATTAAAATAAATAAATTTTCTTGGGGAAAATATTAATAATATTTAATCAACTAATTAGTAACATGAAAATTGATGAATGCTTGCCACATCCCTCATGGCAGCACAAGTTGCGTAAGTCACTGCTCAGTTTGCATTAGAATGATGTCTGTTATTAGGAATAAGTTGTGTTTATAATTCTTTGGAGTTTTACTATTAATTAAGCGAAGTTTCTCTCATACAAAAACTTCTTGTATGATAGTAATATAGACAAGTATGCTTAGGTGAATTATGTTCTTGCAGTAATTTTTATTTTTCTTTTGGCCACCTTGATGCCCATCTACATTTCACTTCTTTGAATTATTCTTTTATCACTTTTGGATGAAAAGGCCTAGGTTTTAATAATAAGCATTGTTATTATACTGGAAGAAAGTAAGAGCACCACAATACCTAGGGACCTGGAAGAACCAATATCTCTGACTTGACTACAACAATAGAGACATTTTTTTCGCAAATTTGTAGCCTGGCATTCATAATTACCCTTTCAGATACCTAATATTTTTGAAAGAAACCTAAGGGGAAAAGATACATAATTTAGTATACATATGAAAGTTCATCACGGCAATTGCAAATATGCCAGGACTAACATATTCATGAACTGTACAGGAAAATCTATGCAAATATTTGAAATCTTCAAAATGTGTTGGACGAATCATGGACACTATCTAACCTCTATACACCTCTAAACATTACAAAAGATATATACAAAGCCTAGATTAGCTGTTTGGCAAGAGGACAGCTAGAAGAAATTTATTTAATAACTTTTTACACAGCTGAGTCATAATTGTAGCTCATCAAGAACTTCCGCTTTCACAGAAGTTGTAAAAGAAATTGGATTGGGTATATTCAGAGTCAAATTGACTGAGTTTGGTCCCACTTGATGCCTATTTCCACTAAAATCTAGCTTTGCTCAAACACCCTCCAAGTTCTGGAACATTAAGAGAGGAAAAGATTGTTTCAGATGAGAGACTCCCTTGGAAATTAGGTTCAGCCAGAATGGTCACAACCGGATGACAATAAAATAACACTACGTGCTATACTTCTTATTGTATTGACATATGTTTCTGTTGACAACGGATAGTCTCCCCTTTTTGCAGAATTGGTTTGAAGATAGAACAAAGCAGCCACCTTCTTGGGCAATATGGATCATAGTAGCTTGCCATATCTCCCTTGCTTTGGCTGTAGGTGAAAATAAATTTCAATGCCTACATATGGCAGCATAAGTATTAAATAAAAGACTGAAAAACTATAGTTTGTAAGGAAACTCAAGAATATAAAGGGAATGCTGAACAACCCGTTTAGACCTTATAAAAACACCTAATTGTGAAAATGGTGACGAATCATGCTAAATTATTCTATAGATATAGTAAATTATTTTACATATAGCAGCACAAGGTACACAAAAACACACAAAAGAGATTTCTTTGTATCCTACAATGACAACGTTAAATTGAATGACAAAAGAAAAGACATTAAAATAACACTCACTAGGAGTTCTTTTATTAGTAACTATGACAGGACTGTAAGTAAAAATGACAAAAGGTATACCTTCAGTATATAAAGTCAGTTCTTAGAGAAGACATTCTATTGTTGCGGCAGATGAGGTCACCTATTATCAAGATTGGAGTCTTAAATACAGGCAGCAATGATGTCTCTGCTGAACAGCACACTTCACATTCTGATGCAATTGGCATTACCTTTTGATGTTTTCCAAGATACCAGCCCAAGGAATCGAAAACTAGAATGGCACTAAAGAGTGAGTATCCAGCGCTTTTAACTATTCCCTTCTGGAAGTGGACTTCATATTTACCCATTTAAGTAAAGAACTGTCAACTTTTCAGACCTGCATAAACAAACATTCAACGTGATTCAGTCAAAAAAAGAATAGAATTACATTTTCCAGTGGGTTATATGCGTCACAAGAAAATGCAATACAGTGAGTAATAATAAAGTATTGACTAGGCACAAATTTGTTCAACCTTGATTAGCAATTAGCTACTATCCCTGGTTCTTTTTTGGGTAGACTGCAAAATTAACTTATGTAACCATTGATTAAGCATTCATACCTGTATGTTCTAACTTTTTCCCTAAATTTGTGATGCCTCCCTAAATTTTTTCAAATTAGTTTGCAAATTCTCACAAAATAATCATAATTCTATGGCAAGAAAACTGTGTTGTACCTTGTTTCAACTTATCATTGCAATGGGGCTTTTAGTGTAGGAAATACAATTCAAATTGGATAAAAAGCACAGCTACGATATTTTAGCTTTTTAGTTATAGAAGATTTCATTGATAGAAGTTTTTTTTTTTTTTTTGGTAGAACATTGATAGAACTTTTCAGTCTTATTTCTGAGTAAAGTTAAATTTTAAGCTATATTGTATTAAATGAATAATTACAAACAAAATTCGGCTTACAGAGACTTCTGTCCATTGCCTTGTCTGCAATCTGTAGGCTATTACCCTCCATATAGGGATATGAAGTGGAGCACCCAAACAGGTTGGCCTCGTAGTTAAGACAAAAAGACTGACAATAAGAGAAGACTGAAACAGAAATTTGGAAATACATTAATTGAAGCTTACTATTATATGCTCTCTGCAAAGATTTGTAGCAGGGATTATCTGTGAAATGATTTTAACTATCAATCAAGTTTGCAAGATGGCAAGGCACTAGACGTATATCTTAGTGCATAACTTGATCTCAAAAAAAAAAAAAAATGCATCAAATTTGAGTTTCAAGTTTCTCTTCTTAATTGGGTTCTTCAATTTCTTGTAGACGTCTGAGGACTAGATATCATAGTTTATGCCATTGATTAGTACTAAAATTTGAACATTCAAAACAAGATATATATATATATATATATATATGATCATAATCAGTATGTAAGGGTAATCCTTGATGTGTACCTCATAATCTAGAAAACTGCTGAAGTCACTGCAACAGAGACTTTAAGTTAGGAAACCAAAACATAGGATTTGAACAGCGGACAAATTGTCAGGAATCCTGTATATTTGAGGAGAAAAAGGAGTTATTTCTGATTATATATATATAGGAGATAGAAGCAAACTTGGTGAAAAGTGTAAATGCTGGAAAAGCCTAGGCCTTACTTGATTCATTGTTGAAGTGATACCTAATACACCCAATTGACACTTGCAGGTACATTCAAGTCATGGTTCCAGCTAACCTAAAACCAGAAGTCTTTTAGGAAAAAAAAAAAAAAACTGAAGAAAATAAAATTAGCTTAGCTTGAGAATAAATGTAACTGCTATTATGAAGTAACCAATGATGAGTAAAACAGCTTACCCAACATTATAATTTGATCTCAAAAGAAAAATGATGTTAACCTTCTCGTTTAATTTGATTTGAATCTCAAGTTATACTTCCTTATAGTGCACACTGTACAGCAAACCGGACTTTAAGTTTATCTACAAATCTATTTAAAATAGAATAAATAATTTGTCTCTGAGTATTTCACATGTTTAAAACTAACTTCAGATGAATTCATAACATTAATTAACTTTAGAGAAGCTTGAAATATGAATAATGATAGAGACCTATTTAATCCAAAATTGGTTAGTGAAAGCTTAACAGTGAAGACAATGTAATAGTAACTAAAGAGCCCTAATCAATGCATTGTTGGTAGACCAGAATACACACACAAATAATCTCAAGAAGTTTAGAATTGATTGTTCAAATAAAAATACTTGATTTTTGTTGTTGGATGGAAAATTTGAAGATCTAAGAATGCTACGCAGAAAAATGTGCTACTCTATATGAGCACACAATTTTGAACAAAAATTATGGAAATTAAAAATTAAGTGCATAAGCTAGTCCATTCAAAGTAATATATTAAACCTAAGGACATTTGAGCAAAAATACCGATTTTAGATTCTTTAAGCTTAGCATAGGAGTCAAAAGTTTGTCTAGATAATTGGAACATGGGCAATCTTGATCAATCTATGCTGACGTACATAACCTCTATTTGGGAAATGAAGGATTACCAGCATGGCATCATCTGTTATTTAGTAAGGCACCACACCCATGTTGGTAGATATCTCAACTTCTTGCAATTGTTTATAGACATCTCATCAACTAAATAAAGGTTCTGCAACTATAGTGGAAAGTCATCCACTCTTGTTTACTCTTTTTGATTTCAAAATATCTTACTTGCGATTGTTGAAGTAGATGAGGCAGCAACTTGAGCTTAGGCACACATAATGTTTGATTTGTGTGTAGCCTGAAATGTCGGACATCCTTTACAAAAATTAAAAGGCTCCACTAAGAATACATCAACTAATTTTTCTGTCTTATATAGATCTAGATTATTCAACCAAACTCAGATAACACCCGGGCATTTACTTTTGAAACTCCGAAGAGAATCTAACAAGGAATTGGGAAGGTTTGTTTTCCATTGACCGGATATGAGAATCTTAAGTAATAGGGAAAACTTAGATTTCACAATCTGTAATCCAAGAATAAATCCATGTATGTTGTTAGAAATGGAAAAGAAAAAAGTTTCAAAATGAAAAACATGGAAAAGAGCAAATTAAGAAATGTGTACATGATTCTGAAGAATTCCATATAACACGAACAAGGTCATCAACACTCTCTATTGCAGTCAATTTTCCACTGAAATATAAACAAACAATGAATTTGAAAAGATTAACAATTTTAGTGAGTAGTATACAAAGTTGAGAAAAGGAAAAAAAATATATTAATAATAAAATTTTTTGGAAGAGAGACAATAGAAGAGAAGAAGAGAACTCACAATTCTTAGTGAGTTTAGGAATAAAAAGTACTGGAATCAATTTGTAAGTCCACCTTTTGTGATTTCTGGATTATGACCAATCTTTTGTCTGTAATCTAAAACTTCGCAAGATTATAAGTTAAAATAAATCCTCAACCACTGTGCCAAATCTTCCACTTAGGTTTCAATTGAGAGGGATCGCACCTTTCTTTACAGGAAGGTAGTGCATTCTTGTTCTTGGGTTTCATTTCTTGAAAAGATTTGAAGCTGCCCCACTATTGTTGCAGAAGTTACAAGAAAACAAACACGTTACTTTCAGAATAAAAAGAAATTAAACACGTTAGCTCTTGCATGAGAACCTCAAATCCACATAGGGTTCCTTGAATTCATAAATTCAAAGGGCTTGATGAAAGAATTTACCCGAAAAGCATGTTTGATCATGGCCAAAGGCTATGAGTTTTACTCCTAACACCATTTCCCTTCATGTCACCAAATTTCACGCAATTTTGCCGTGACCTCCAACGACTTCTAATAGTACTTTTCTACTTCTTGAATTTCCCGCACACTGAATTCTAATGAGCTCTGTTCTACATCACCCACCACTCTAGAAAGGTTCCAACATCATTAACATTTAGTGACTCCAATTGATGATATAAATAGGTATCATTATCTATATAAAAAAAATGAAATGACATTTACTCACCATAAACTCTCAGCACTTCTATCATTTATCTTGAGGCAGTTATGAATGAATAGGTGTTGCAATTTGGTGAGCTGTTACATGGCATCCACTTTAGGCCAGATAAAAAAGGTTCTTGCGTCCAAATAAGTACAAAGTGTTGAAGAGAGAAAAGGTTGCCCAACCACTCTGGCAAATTTTACATTCCATAATATCAACAAATTTACTAAATAATAGTTGAAATAAAGAACCACCAAAGAATAGATGTTGTTAGAAGGGTGAAATTAGAGGAAACGAAAATGAGATTTGGGGGAACTCACCAATTTTTGATGAACTTCAACCAGATAACACTCAAATCAACACTCCATTAGACCGGGAGCAATCATTAACCATTCTGGCAGCAACCAATAAAAAATATCCAGCTTTTACTGTAAAGTGAGCATAACATGGTAATAACTTCCGGCAAATTATCGACCACTCTGAATAACACCGGAGAGCATCTCTTTAGTAAAGGATTAGATCTCTTCCTTTGCTGCCCAAAAGTAGCATTCTTGTACCCAAAATTCAGATCTTGAAGAGAGAGAAAAAATTTAATCATGCACCAAATCAGAAGCTTCCATTGAGAGCTCATCTGCACAGCTCAAAAATATGACGCCTCAAACTAAGAATGCACCTAGGTGTCAAAGTTTGGCTGATTGAACAGGGCTTTAGAATGGTGAAGAATCCTGTGCCAAATCAGAAGCTACGGTTGGCTCTTATATCAAAGAAATACTATGTACTACTAGTGGCTTAAATATTTTGAAATATTGTCTAAGGAAGGATGCATTGCCATGAACAAGATTTACAAACTAGATGCACACAATATAGATACAACGCTACCAAGATTTACAAACTCACTTTTTAAAATTTTTGAATTTGAAGTATTAGAAAAAAATAATTTTTGAATTTAAGTATTATAAACAAAGAATCACGCTTGCATTTTGACATGTTGGAAAAGAAATAATGCCTTGGACAAAAGTAGAAATTTAAATACCTGAACTTGTGTGTCAGATAAATACATTTCAGCCCCCAATTGGATAACAACCATCAAATAACCTAAATATGTGAAAGTGAGTACATGCTGGGACAGAAAAATGAGAAATCTAAAAGAGAAAAGGAAGAACATGAATTATTCCTATCCTTACTGCCCTGACTTAGTTCAGCAGGAAATATTATATTCCATCTTTTCGCTGCCTTCACTTTCATCAAGAAGAGCACATTATGACTAATATTGCTGTAAAGTGTCTATTTTTCATTTTTGAATATGACATAGGTGCTTGGTAATTAGCGATCCTTAATTGTCTTTCAAAATTCTTGCATTATGTTTATTATGCTCAGCGCATTCTAACTTTTTCAGAAAAGAGAGCAATTATTGATCAAGTTGTTAAAAGTATATAAAAAAATCTAATGATTGGCTAAAGCTCAAGAAAATATAATATTGGAAAAATAACAATAATTTTGGGGGAATTAAAACTTTCTCGATGACACTTATGCAAGCACTATCATAATACATAATCCATTTTCATTCATTATACTATGTTGGGGGAAGGGCAAGAAAAAAGAAAACAACAAAACCTTCACAAGAAAGAGAATTAGGCAGTTGAAGTACCCAAACCTGTTCACGCATTAGAGGACCTAGGTTGAAATACTACCACGTCTTCCTACAGACAAATAATGCCCAAATTATGTGAAAAACTTGAAGAAAGTAAATATTTTATGGAAGCAAAAGAAAAAAAAATTATGAATAAAATTTTTCTATTTTATTCTAATATGAAAAAAAAACATTTCTAGTATTGGAGAGGAGAGAGTAGAAAGTCAGTTTTGGATGGACTTACCACCAACATTTCCTGATATCACATAAACTTCCTCTTGATGATGTAATAATGCAGTGAGGCATTGTATGGGAGCACATTCATCAGCTTTGTTCAATCATAAATTAATTAATTGTTCTTCCAACTGAATATAATAGAATTTGGCCTGCACATCAAGGCAATATATTTAATTAATAAATAAGAAATAGATTAAAAAAGATCAGAGGAAAGCAAATAAAGAAAGGAAGACATTAGGGAAATTGTGAATGTAATTAGTTGATTTAAAGCAGAGTATCAGAGAAGAAAAGAGGATTAAGTTTAAGATAACTGACCACACACATTGTTGTAATAATATATGTGTTAACTTCAAACAGCTTCCTCTTTAATCCATTCCCTGTCATTGGACCAGAATTGGCTGATACTCTCAGCACTTCTATCATTTAACTTGAGGCAGTTATGAATGAATAGGTGTTGCAAATTGGTGAGCCAATACATGGCATCCACTTGCATCCAAATAAGTACCAAATGTTGAAGAGAGAAAAGGTTTCCCAACCACTCTGCCAATTTTACAGTCAATATATAAACAAATTCAGTAAACAGTAGATGAATTAAAGAAACAAGAGGGGTAGATTTTATTAAAAAGGTGATATCAGAGGAAAAGAAGATGAGATTTTGGGGGAACTCACTAATTTTGATGAACTTCACTCAGATAGTAATTCAACAACCGTCAACCATTCTGACAGCAACCAACAAGAAATATTCAGCTTTTACCGTAAAGTGAGCATCTCTTTAGTAAGGGATTGGTCCACTTCCTCTGTTCCCTGAAAGCAGAATTCTTGTACCCAAAATTCAGATCTTGAAGAGAGAAAAAGTTAACCCTGTGCCAAATCAAAAGCTAACATTGACGCCTCATATCTGCAGCATAAAGATCCTCAAAATATGACTCCTCCAACTAAGAATGTGCTTAGGTGTTAAAGTTTGGCTGATTGAAAACTGGGGCTAGAATGGCAAAGAATCCTCTGCCAAATCATAAGCTACCATTAACACTTACATCAAAGAAATGCTAAGTAGCACTAGTGGCTTATATATTTTGAAATATAGTCTAAGGATGCATTGCCATGAACAATATACACTACATATATCAGAAAACGAACACAAAATAGATGCAACGCTACCAAAATTTACAAACTCATTTTTTATTTTTTTTATTTTAAGTATTAGAAACAAATAATTTTTGAATTTAAGAATTATAAACAAAGAATTATGCTAGCATTTTGTTATGTTGGAAAAGAAATAACACCTGAACTTGCCCCCAATTGGATAACAACCATCAAATAACCTAAATTTGTGAAATAGAGTATATAAAAGAGAAGTGGAAGAATAGGAGATGGACTTACCACATTGTTTTTGTCTTACTTTGACCAAAAACATCTTCAACTTCTCTAATTTGGTGAGCGGCCCTTGAATTTTGATCATTTGCAGCTCTTGAAGAGAACTTTCCTTTTTCTTTCTTTTTTTCCCTGTGAGAGAATAAGGAATAAATCAAATTAAAGAAAAAATCTATGCGTAATCTTTGATAATTGTCTGTTTGATTAATTCAATATGAGAAAACTTACCACTCTGATCTGTCTTGGACCAATATGCACAACTACCCTTTAATCCGTTTTCGAGAGAGAGATATTTGGAATATGGGCAATTTTGAGCCACTCTGCGCCGCTTCCCTTCACACATCTTTCCTTTAATTTGGGGCAATCATTAATATATAAATCGGGTGAGGTGTTGCATGGCTCCCGCTGTTGGCAGATACATCAGGTTCTTGCATTCACAAGATACAAGTTCGAACAGAAGAAAGGTTGCCCAACCACTCAGGCAAAGCTTCCATCTGGTCAAAATTAATTATCCAGAGTTGTGTTAGGGCAGTAAATCGTTGAATATCGTCTGGGAGAGAGTTGAGTTTAGCCCATCCATACAATTCTAGTGTTTCAAGGGATGCGTGTTGGATGGAACTGAGACTAGGGAAAGCATCCAACTCCTCACAAAACCCACCAATACTCAAATCCTTCAAGCGGGTGAGGTAGTCTAACCCATCTGGCAAACCCATCAATCTTTTACAAGATCTAATTGTTAAAGAGGAAAGTGAATGCAAATCCTGTAGATTTGGAATTGATATCAGATTAGGACACTCATCTATCTCCAATGACGATAGAGATATACATGATTGAAGACCAATTGGTAGAACTTCAATACTACACGATATCGCTAGAGTTCGAAGAAGTAACGCCACACCTTTTATACTTGGAAAGGACCTCAGATTAGGACAATTCTTACCTCGAAATTCTCAAGGGAACGAAGGGTGTGCAGTCCATCCGGCAAATAACTCAATTTCTTACAGTTTGATATATTCAGTGACCGAAGAGAAGTGTAGAAGCCCCATACATCCCCATGTGGTGATAGGGATACCAAATCATCACAACCGAATATCTCAAAGACATAAGACTCGAATTATTTTTCAATAACTGCTCTGGCAAAGAAGCAAGTTCTGAAATTCCCAAAATATAGAGAGACGTTAGTGTGGTAAGCTTGCTGCTAATTTTTTCAAATGTCGTGCTCTTGGTTTGCCAAATATCAAATTCCTCAAGAGAAGGAAAATGACATGGAGCACTTTTCAGTTGCTCACAGTACTGAATGGTCAAATTCTTAAGGCAAGGAAACACCGTTCCCGTTGTTGTTGGCTCCATCGCATCCGTCCATTCAACTAGATTTTGCATCCCCCCAATTCAAGACTTCTCAAACACGGGAACAATATTTTGTCGTAACCACCATCATTATAGTTGCCGTAAAACTCGGTTCCTATAGATCTTACATTATCCATCCCACTTATTTCAAGATCCCTAAGACAAGGTAGAAGCCCGAGAGTGGGAAGAACCTCACATTTCTTGCAATCAATTAATTTGATATTAATCAAATTGTCATATAGCAAAAAGCCATCCCTTGCATCATGACTTGTCAACATCCATGATGGGAATTTCTCCCCTCCAAAACCATCAATTCTTAAGCTCTTTAAATATCGGTGAGGTTGGAGTCCTTCCAAAACCTCTTCATCATTATTGTGGTTGCCTTCTCTATTCCCACTCCAGTAAAATCCCAACTTGTATACTTTGGCCTTTTCTACTAATTTGGCGTTTTTGGAGGCTTCTTTATCTTTCACATGCTCTAGCCTACGAATGTCTAATTTTCCTTTTAGTTGATTTAAGCATCCCAATTCTTCGATCTGAAAACCTGTGCCTTGACCCACAACGAAACATTGCAAAGTTTGCAGACAAGTCAACTGCCCTAAGCCTTTAGGTGTTTGCCCAATTTCATAACCATTAAAATAAATATGTCTCAAGTTAATCAAATTTTTTAGATCTTCTGGAAGCTCTTTGAGATTATAACAACCTTCGATTCTTAAAGTTTGCAAATTGTAGAGCTTGGTGATGGCCTTTGGCAACGCTTCGATGGAGGTACTTGAGATGCTGAGAAGTCTCAAATGTATTAATAGGCCAATTGAACATGGCAATTCTTTTATACTTTTCCATATAATTTTAAAACACGTAAGCATTCAAAATTGAATATTGTATTGCCAAGTGAAGCATTTTCTGAAATAAATGTGCGCAATTTCCAAACACCATCTTTTAAAGATGAAATTCTTGGTATACTTTTGCCTTTAGATTGGATCACCAAACGCTGTACAAGGCTGATACCATCTACTAAATCCTCATTTAAAATTAGGGTCTCTGATTTTGAAACTAAGAGAGCAAGATCATGTACCAAATCATGCATTTTGCATATGATAATATTATCATAATCATCCTTTTCCTCATCTTGGAATAAGGAATTCCCCAATAAGATATCAAAACATATATTACCAATATCCTCCATCACTAGACAACTTCCTAGAGAGGGTTGAAGAAACCCTTCAGCCATCCAAAGCTGAATTAATTCTTCCTTATTAATCCTATAATCTTTAGGAAAAATTGAACAATATGCAAAACAGTGTTTAAGAGAGGGTGATGGAAGATGATCAAAGCTTAATTTTAATATTGGTAACATTTCATTACTAACATTTAGTGAATTCCAAATTTCATTGTTTTGAATCGCTAGCCATTCACTTTTCTCCTTTTTACGAGACATCGTCCCTCCTAGGACTTCTGCAGCTAATGGGACCCCTCCACATTTTTTTGCAATATCCCTTCCAATAGCCTCTAACTCTAGAGTTAGTTGAACTCTTTCATTAAGAGATACTTTTTTCTTGATGATGGACCAGCATTCATCTTTTGATAGTTTTTTCAAGTTATGTTGTGGAATTGTCTCTGTGATTTTTGCCACATTGTCACTACGGGTTGTTAAAATAATGCTGTTTCCCACACTCGAATTAATTCCTAAGAGACAATTCCTTAAAGTATTCCATTTCATAGGTACTTCATTCCACACATCATCAAGTATTAGAAGATATCTTTTGCCTTGCAACTCTTTTTTAAGGCATTCTAATATTGTATTCTTATTTTCTAATGCACTTGGCTGATGGGTAAGGGATTCTAGAGCCTCTCTCAAAATCCTTTTATCATTGAAATCATCAGAGACACAGACCCAGATTGTCTTATCAAAATGTCTCTTTACTAGCTCATGATTGTACACTAGTTTTGCTACAGTCGTCTTCCCCAAACCTGCCATTCCTACAATAGGAATGACAGAGAGTTGTTGATTGGTTGCACTAAGCAACAAGTCTACTATTTCTAAGACATGATCTCCCCTTCCTACAACTTCTGAATGATCAATAAAGGAGTCTGTCTCTCGGTTTGGGATTATCGCAAGAATTGCATTTACTAATTTTTCTCTGGCTAGTCCAAATCTATCTGCTTCTTCATTAATCCTTTTTAGCGATTCACTAATAGTCTTAACTTTGTTGGCCATCTTGATACGAAATGCAATGGGGTTTGAAAATGAAAAGAAGAAGCATACCTTTCTCTTCATTTGGTTTCGAATTTCTACCTTTCGTCGAAGAATCTCATAAGCAAGCTCATCCAGCACGTCATCAGCATCATAAGCAAGGTCTTTAAGCCTCCGCAGCCAAAGCCTCACGGCCTCTTCTCTTTCTTGCCTTCTGTCTGCATCAGCCAGCACAGATTGAATCAACTCTACTGAATCACGAAGCCGTGTCAGCTCATCATTGAAACCCCAGAAAAGGCCGATCTGCTCAGTAACAAGTGGAATCAGCTTGCTTAGTATTTCCTTAGCAACATCAGTAAGGACAGCCTCAGCCATGTTTTCTTTGGTACGTACTCAGGTAAAAGCCAGAAATAAGCTAGAAATATTTGAAACTATAGAGGAATCAGGATGGTAAAGACTAACAGCAAAAATATTTATATACAAGTGAGGAACAACCACTTGCACCGTCTATTACGCTCTTCTGAAATGGGGACATTAGCTTGTGAGAGAGCTAGTGCACCATCATTAATTAAATATCTATCCGTGGGCCAATGCATATACATATTAGTCAGATTCAAAACACATATGTAGTCGGTCAACAAAGTTCATTGATGTACTAAAACAATAGAGCAGTTGAAGTTGATAATATCGAAATAGCTCGCCCCTATTTGCAGTCTTGCATGTGAATTACGGTCAACAACTATCTTCTTTATATATAGATTCACATTATAAGAGAATCAATACAAAAACACTCAGTCAAGAGAACTAAAATATAATACAAAATTAAAATAGCTGGCCACCATCTACTTCAATCTTTCTTTATTTCATTATGATAATGTGTGAAATGTAGTGTTGAAGCTAGTGTGTAGAGAGTCGTAATGAAATTACTCTTTGAGATCTTCTTCAATTACTCAATGTATACCATGCAGTAAAGCTAAGTCTATCATAATATATGACTCATTCTCATCAGCTATCAATGAATTTGCAAAAGAAATTTAAGATACGCGAGATACCTCAGGCTCTCAGCAATGTTTTGTTTGATGATTGAATATTTCAGAAATAAATTGAAAGTATTTCAAAATCATAGAAGAAATTGTGATGTCGTATTATTACATTGATAGAATAGAGAATCACATCAACTTGCACACGTGCCTTGGGGGTCTCTCTGTCTCTTTTATCCAAATTGAAATTAATGGGGACATAACCATGTGATTGTGCTAGTTAATCATCATTAAATATTGGTCCAACATGCGTTCACATTTTGAGTTTTGATAGACTCAATACTCATGGTAGATAAGCCGACAAAGTTAATTAAAAAACAATATTACTGCAGAAAATGTTGGCCACCATTTGCATGTGAATTGTGGATGCAAATATAATAGTTTCACAGAATCACAGTATTCAGAAAGAAAAAAAAAAAAAAATATATATATATATATATATATATATATTTCAAATTGAGAAACAACGATGCTTAATATTCGCTCAAGAGATTTAATATATGTATTAGTTTATTGCAAGTGTATTTCAGCATCAACATCAATCTTCCATATGAATTGATTCTCAAAAAAAAAATCTTCCTTATGTAATTTGCTAGTGTGTAATGAAGTCTTAAGCTAGTGTAGAGAGTCGTTAGGAACAGCTCTACAATATCAATTTTTTCGTAATTCATTTATAGAAAAAGTTAACAGATGCCTTAAGAAAAAAAATTTTAATTTTTTAAATAATTTTTTATATTTTTCATAAAAATAATATTAAAATTTTTTATCTAAAATAATATATTAACAAATGCATTAAGAACATTCATTAATCGGACTCTACAAAAGCTTAATTATCATCATTTAATAGATTAATTTGTTTAATCATTAATGGCCCGCCAATAACCTATACATGAATGGAGATCACTAGCGGCTCCAAATGCAAGTCAGGGTGGTCACAAGATCACTGGCGCGGCTCCACCACCTTTTGTTACCTAACAAAAGGTCTCAGGGGCAGAGGGACACTTTGCCTTGGCCACCAAACCTTTTAAAAGTCTCCGAATATATATATATATATATAGTTTTTTTTTGTCATTTTTTAATATTAGACCCCAAAATTGAGAGTTCCCCTCCAAAAAAAATAGCTAGCCCACCCGAAAAATAATTGAGCACCTAATCAGTGGTCTCCAAAAATAGTTGTTAATAACAAATAATAAGTCCATTTTTTTAATAAATAAAAATATATACTACTAGAAAAATGTTTCTCCTTTTTAGTTTTTTCCTCTCTTATTTGGTAAGTTTTAGTTGTTTAATTCAAAGACTAGGTTTTTAACTTTTGTTTTAATTAAAAAAAAAAAAATTCTCTTGGAGATTTTTTATGAATATTTGGGACTAAACTTTTTGTTCTTATTGTTAAGTTTCAAATTGTTTGTCAATATTTGATTTAGACTTAAAATCTATATATATAATTAAAGCAAAACTAAGAGAAAATCTAATTAGGTTCTAATTTGAATTCCAATTGTTGTCTAATTTTGTGCCATGTGTATTATCTAAGTTTTTTCAATTTTTGTTTTAAGTGAGTTAATGTTGTGCAAAAAACAAAGATTCTAATATAAATAAATCATCAAAACTAAATAATAATAAAAAGAGTAAACTCATGTGTGTGTGTGTGGGTGTGTATAGCTTAAAAAATGTGTAACTTTTATATTAGGTATAATTTGAACTCATATATGTGTGTTTATGGTTGTTTTTAATTATGCTGTGTGAAGAGGATAAAATATGGCTTGACGGGCCTGACGGATCTGTTCTATGGGCCGATATGGAGCTGGTCCGGCACTCGTTAAAACCCATCGCTGGTGGATACAGTAAGGGCCCTTGATCTAGGGTCTCTGTTGCTTACGTCAGAATCACCCTAGAATCTCAAAATGGAAATCCTAGCACAAGGGGGATTCTAGAAGATACGCACACTAAAGGAAGATCTCCTCTACAAGGAAAGACCTTACTCACCACGCTCAGGAAATATTCAAGTAGAGCTCTATAAGGAAAAGACTTCCACACCAAGGAGGAGTAGCCGATCATCTACTACTATAAAAACCCCAATACACTCGCAAGTTAAGGTACGCATAAAATACCCTCTCTAGCACCCTAGAGTTGTGAGAATAATTCTAACTTGACCTTCGGAGGGTATTTGGCCGGCACCACACCGGTGCTCTCTAAGGTCTTCTATTATTTTGTTGTGCAGGTCTACTTTGAGTCGCAAGTATTGGTGATATTTTCGGTATCATCAGTTGGCGCCGTCTGTGGGAAACGTAGCACATTATCGCTTCCCGGACAAAAGAGTTACATGGTGCTCACTCGCTCAATGGCGACCACTAATGACGTTCAAGAAGAAGAAGCCCCCACGACTGCACTTGAGAAGCAGGTCAAGACGCTCACCACAGCGTGGAGCGCCTTACCAAACAAAACCGAGACCTGGAGGAGCAGCTGAACCAGAAAAATGCGACACCCAATAACCAAGGAGCGGATTAAGAAGGAACCAGCGCTGAAAGGAGGAATCAAGAGGGACCACAGGCCAGCAACGCCCCAACCAGACCAGAGCGACAAGACACGAGCCTCCCTTCTCTTGCAAATACGGCTCCACCACCTATCATCACGGAGATACAGGCGATAAAGGAACAGATGGAAGTGATGATGAACGCTCTCAAGGGAAGAGTGTCCAGTGACTTTGACGACCTTGTCAACCGAACTGACTCGCCATTCACCATCGCCGTCAACTCTTTCCCCCTGCCGAGTAAGTTCCGCATGCCACATATAGATAGTTATGACGGGATCAAGGACCCTCTAGACCACCTAGAGACCTTTAAGACCTTAATGCACCTTCAAGGAGTAGCAGACGCAATTATGTGTAGGCCTCCCCTACAACGCTCAAGGGTGCGGCAAGAATTTGGTTCAGTAGGCTGGCACCCAACTCCATCGGCACCTTCAAAGAGCTAAGCGCTCAATTCATGGCGCACTTTATCAGAGGACATCGGTACAAGAAATCTAGGGCTTGTTTAATGAGTATCAAACAGCGAGAGGAGGAAATGTTAAGGGCCTACATATCCCGCTTCAATAAGGAGGCTCTCTCGATCGACGAAGCCGACGACAAAATACTTGTAGCAACATTCATGAATGGGCTAAAGGAGGGTAAGTTTTTGTTCTCCCTGTACAAAAACGACCTGAAGACCATGTCAGAGGTGCTTTGCAGGGCCACCAAATATATGAATGCTAAAGACGCACTATTGGCCCGCGAAGAGAGACCCAAGAAGAGAGAAAGGCAAAAAGACACCCGGCAGGATCAAGGCCGAAAGAGAGCGAGGACAGGAGACCGAAGGGATGAGAGACGACTTAAGCCCCTAGAGGGAAGATTCACCAGCTTCACCCCGTTGACCGCTCCGATAGATCAAGTCCTAATGCAAATCAAGGACGAGGGGGCTCTGACGTTCCCTTGGAAGCTGAAGAGCGATCCCAACAAGCGGTCTAGGGATAAATATTGCCGCTTCCATCGTGACCATGGTCACGACATGGCAGATTGCTATGACTTGAAGTAACAAATTGAAGCCCTTATCAGACAAGGAAAACTGCAAAGATTCATTCACAAGGAGAGAACGGATCCAACACCGCAAGAATAGCACCCCCGACGGGAGAATGAGCGACCGAAACCCCCTATAGGGGACATCAGGATGATAGTGGGAGGAACAGCTGCAGCCGGATCTTCAAAAAATGCTCGCAAAACTTACCTCAGGATGGTACAAAATGTTCAGCTGACAAGTACCGTGCCGAAGATAGCACGAAGAGAAGGCCCGATTATCATATTCTCAGAAGATGATGCACAACATCTGCACCATCCACATGACGATGCGTTGGTCGTCAGCATGCTTGTCGAAGACTACGACATGCACCGGGTGTTGGTTGACAATGGCAGCTCAGCCGATATTCTATACTATCCGGCGTTCCAGCAAATGAGGATTGATAAGGAGCGATTGATTCCGACGAACGCCCAGCTCGTTGGTTTCGGAGGAAGCCGGGTATTCCCTTTAGGCGCGGTCACATTATCCATAACGGTAGGCAATTACCCCTAGCAGATCACTAAGGACGTAAAATTCCTAGTGGTCGATTGCTCGTCTGCCTACAACGCTATCCTTGGATGACCCACACTCAACTCGTGGAAGGCGGTAACTTTAACTTACCACCTGATGATCAAATTCCCTACCGATTATGGAGTGGAAGAGTTGCGTGGAAGTCAAATGGCCGTGTGGGAATGTTATGTAGCCATGATGGAAATGGAAGATCAGGTCCAGGCCTTGAATATAGAAGAACACCGAACAGTGATGGAGCCAATAGAGAAATTAGAGGAGATAACTCTTGACAGCTCCAACCCTGACAGAACAACCAAGATCGGAACGCTCGCTAACAGCGCAATTCGTTAAGAGCTCATCACTTTCCTGAGGAGCAATCGAGACATGTTCGCCTGGAGTCATGATGACATGCCAAGAATAGACCTTTCGGTCATGGTACATAGGTTGAATATATCACCTTCCTTTTTACCCGTCCGACCGAAGAAGAGAGTGTTCGCCCTAGAACGAGACCAAGCAATAGCGGAAGAAGTCTACAAACTACAGGAGGCATGCTTCATTAGGGAAGTTTACTACCCCGATTGGCTGGCGAACGTAGTAATGGTTAAAAAAGCGAGCGGAAAGTGGCAGATGTGCGTGGACTTCACCGATCTTAACAAAGCGTGCCCTAAAGATAGCTAACCCCTCCCAAAGGTCGACATCCTAGTAGACTCGACGCTCGACACCAACTGCTAAGCTTCGTGGACGCTTTCTCAGGTTACAACTAGATCCGAATGCACGAAGCTGATCAGGAGAGGACTTCGTTGGTGACCAGTCAAGGCCTCTTCTACTACAAAGTAATGCCATTCGGCCTAAAAAACGCGGGTGCAACGTACCAAAGGCTAATGAATAAGATGTTCGCTTAGCAAATTGGGAGAAATGTCCAGGTCTATGTCGATGACATGCTCGTGAAGAGCCGAAGGGAGAAAGATCACCTAGAAGACCTTAGGAAAACATTCAGCACACTTCGCTCCTACAACATGAAGCTCAATCTGGGAAAATGCGCCTTCGGGGTGACGGCGAGAAAATTCCTAGGATTCATGGTATCTTAAAGGGGAATTGAGGCCAACCCGGACAAGATCCGAGCCATAATGGAGATGGCTCCCCCGAGAAATGTGAAGGAGGTACAAAGCCTCAACGGCAAGATAGCGGCATTGAACAGATTCGTGTCGAGAGCCACAGACAAGTGCTTGCCCTTCTTTCGAACGTTAAAAAAGTCTTTCGAGTGGATGGCCAAGTGTTAGCAAGCATTCGAGGAGTTGAAAGCCTATCTATCTTCACCACTGCTACTGAGTCCCTCGCAACCAAATGAAGAGCATTTCCTCTACCTGGCTGTCTCTTCTGCTGCAATCAGCGCGACCTTGATCAGAGAAGAGGATAGGGTACAGAAGCCCGTATACTACGCTAGCCGGGAGCTCCGCGGTACCGAAGAAAGATACCCGCCGATGGAGAAACTTGTCTTTGCATTAGTCATGGTGGCCAGCAAGCTCAAGCCATACTTTCAAGCCCATATAGTGAACGTCATGACCTACAAGCCCTTGCGACGGGTGATGAGCAATCCCGAAGCTGCATGTCAACTGACGTTATGGGCTATAGAGTTAAGTGAGTTTGATATCAAGTACCGCCCACGGACCGCCATCAAAGGACAGATCATAGCCGACTTCATAGCGGAATTCACTCATGACGAAGGCAAAGGGGCAGAAAAGTCCCCTCAATAGAGCGTATATACTGACGGATCATCCAATAGACGAGCAGGGGAGGCCGACATCGTACTGCTGTCACCTGAAGGAGACAGGATTGAATGTATGGTCCGTCTCAAATTCCCCACCACTAACAACTAAGCGGAATACGAAGCATTAGTGGCAGGCCTCGACCTTGCCAAAGCTGCGGGAGCCGTGAGCGTAGTCATTTACTGCGACTCTCAGGTCATAGCCAATCAAGTGAACGGAGAATAGGAATGCAACGGTGAAAGGATGAAGAGGTACCTTGATCAAGTAAGGGTAAGAGCTGACAACCTAGAAGCCAAAATCATCCAAATCCCTAGAGGAGAAAATGAGCACGCCGACCGTCTAGCCAAGACTGCATCAGCAGAACATGTGAAAAACCCTGGTAATGTACTCTCTTTTGTTCAGATTTTCCCACTAATAGATTCCGGCAACATGCAGGAGATAGGCTCCGAAAGCACCTGGACCACACCGTTAGTTTCATACTTAAAAAACGGAGTCTTACCAGACAGGAAGGAGGCAGTAAGAAAGCCGAAGGTCCAAGCGGCAAGGTTCGTCTTGATAAAAGACGTCCGATACAAAAGAGGCTTCTCCCGTCCATATTTGAGATGCTTGGGTGCCGAAGAAGCAGACTACATCATGACGGAGGTACACGAGGGAATCTGCGGAAACCATTCAAGGTCAAGGTCATTGGTACACAAGCTGGTGTGAGCTGGGTATTACTAGCCAACCATGCAGAAGGATGTCGAGGCTTATGTTAAAACTTGTGACAAATGCCAAAGATTCAGCAATATTATCAGACAGCCAATCGAAGAACTGACCCCGATGACAGCCCCATGGCTGTTTGCCAAGTGGGGACTAGACATTATAGGACCTTTCCCTACAGCAGTACGATAGCTAAAGTTCCTGCTAATGGGTATTGACTACTTTACAAAATGGGTAGAAGCGGAGGCTTTGGCCATCATTACAGAGAAGAACATACGAAGTTTTGTCTAGAGGTGCATCATATGCAGGGTTGGTATTCCTAGAGTCCTTGTCTCGGATAATGGGAGGCAATTCGACAACGACTACTTCCGAGATTTTTGCTCACAGCTAGGGATAAAGAACCACCACTCATCCCCTGCCCATCCTCAGGCTAATGGCCAGGTTGAAGTCACGAACCGATCCTTACTTAAGATTATCAAGACTCGGCTCAAGGGGGTAAAGGGCATATGGCCTGAAGAATTGCCAAGCATACTATGGGCATACAGGATGATGGCAAGGACCCCTACAGGAGAGACACCGTTTCGACTTACGTACGGGAGCGAAGCGGTCATTCCGACCGAAGTTAGGCTCACGAGTTACAGGGTGCACAACCATGACGAGAACAAGAATGACGAAGCAATGCGGCAACAGCTGGACCTAGTAGATGAGATCAGGATGGCAGCAGAACAAAGGACCGCATGGCCAAACGCTACAACTCTCGGGTCCGACACAGAGACTTCCAAGTTGGAGATCTCGTACTCAGAAAGGTCATGGGCGCCGCCAAAGACCCTACCTAAGGGAAGCTCGACACCAATTGGGAAGGACCTTACCGAGTTACATCGAGGCAGAGGGAAGGCACTTACCACCTAGAGACGTTAGATGGACAGAAGCTACCACATCCGTAGAATGCCGAGAACTTGAGAAAGTACTACCAGTAGTAGTAATACGGCGAACAGCAACGATCCCAATTGCCCAGTTTATTTAAACTTTAGCTACAATTATTAGTTTTTCTTTA
Source organism: Quercus lobata (assembly GCF_001633185.2). NCBI lineage: Eukaryota > Viridiplantae > Streptophyta > Magnoliopsida > Fagales > Fagaceae > Quercus > Quercus lobata. Next base: position 57,772,421 of record NC_044913.1, read on the forward strand.
ACTATTTTTGCTACAATCTTTTTGTGCCTTTTTAAGCCCAAGGGGGCAGGTACTTTTCCCCACAAATGCATTTCCTTTTAAGTAGAATATTCAGATACAGCTTTGATTTTCTACATGAATTTTTTATATGTTAAAAAAAGTCCACAAAGTGGATAGATCATCCCAAGAGGATGAAAAATTCGAAGTCCAAAATGGATGGATACAAAGCAAGTCCACAAAGTGGACGGATCATCCCAAGAGGAAAAAATTTGAAGTCCAAAATGGATGGATACAAAGCGAGTCCACAAAGTGGACGGATCATCCCAAGAGGATGGAAATTTTAAGTCCAAAACGGACGGATACAAAACAAGTCCACAAAGTGGACGGATCATCCCAAGAGTATGAAAATTTTAAGTCCAAAATGGACAGATACAAAACAAGTCCACAAAGTGGACGGATCATCCCAAGAGTATGAAAATTTTAAGTCCAAAATGGACGGATACAAAGCATGTCCACGAAGTGGATGGATCATCCCAAGAGGGCAAAAATTTGATGTCTAAAATGGACGGACTCTGAACTGTTCCACAAGGTGGACGGGTCTCCCAAAAGGGACAGATAATTCTTCTAATAAAGTGGACGGATAAACATCCACAAACATGACGGATCTGAAGAAAAGCGAAAACCAATAAGGAGACGGGTACAAATAAGGTCCGCAATAACAAAATTCAAGTGCAAAATTAAAAGTTCAAAAATTAAAACACTCAGCATGTAAGATGGAGTGAACGGATGCATTCGATAAAAACAACAAAACCAATTATGTTAAGCCCTTAAAAGGCAATGTTTACATATCATCACAGATGAAAATTTTCTCCAAGTACATTAAAAAAAAAAAAACTATTTGTAGTAACTACTGAACTTGGTCCTCATTAACGACGGACTGAGGGACCGTCTCCATGTCTGGCTGTACTTGTGCAATTTTTGCTGGTGCCGACTCCCCGTCACCAATAACATCATCATCAGCAAAGAGGTCATTTGTATTCTCTGAAGCTGCAGGCATGACAGATGTCTGAGCTGGGTCTTCAACCTTAACTCAAGGATATTATTAAACTTAATAACTTTTTTACATTGGATATGCTAGTGGACATCTTACAGGCGTCAGAGTCACAGTACGCACGTACCGCGACATCCTTAGCCTGACGGACCTCATTCTTCAAGTCTTGTATCTCCTTGTCCTTATCTTCAAGGGTCTTCTTCGCCTCCTCCGTCACCTGCTCAAAGCTTTTCCTCGCCTTCTTTGAAAGTTCAAGCTTCTTCTCTATCTTGGGTTTCCAATTTCTTAACTGGTTAAGCTCGTCCTCCTCTGCTCCACTTTCGCCCATACACGATCTAGGGCCGTCTCATGGCTGAGGCACCGTCCCATCAGCCCCTTCATCATAACCATTGCCTAAAAAATAATAATGATCGTTATGCAATGAAAAGGGTGGACAAAAAAGAAAAGTAATTAGCAGGGGTAAAGTAGACGGGCAGTCTTACCTGGGTAATTGTAAAAAGGCCCATCTCCCCCATGGCCTCTGTCGAATGGTTGCCTAGATCTTCATAATCCTCCGTCGACATAATAGAGGAAATCTGTTCCAAGGCATGCTTGGAATCCTCACGAAGGAGGACGGGCGGCTTCTCTTGATCTTTCGACGGCCCCTTCATGAGGCCCTTACCGACCCCATGTTTGATTGGTGTGGCCGTCTTCGCTGCCTCAGCCATAAGCCCAACGACGGGCTCCAAGGATACCTTGGCCTTCTTGGCTTGATGGTCCCCTTTGGGCTGCGGTTTCCTTTTGACAAATGGATTATTTGGGCCCGTCCCAGGGGGAGCTACATTGCCTGTGTCTTTCTTCTTTGCAGCCTTAGACCTGATCAAAGCTCTCCTCTTGGCGTCGTCCATTTCTAAAAAAGAGGACAGACAATGTTAGCTATCAAAATAAGATAAAGAACTTGTCAGAATAGGGACGTCGGCTTACGTCTTCGAATCCGTTCCTCATACTTGATAGCTGCTGGTGTTGGCTCTGGTCCGTCACAATACCAATGGATGGTCTTAAGTGACACCAATTTTGCCCAAGTCCTTTCCTCCAGCTGGGTCTTTGAGAAATTTTTTTCAAGGAAGGCAAACTCCTTAATATCTACTTGGGGGCGTCATCTAACTGCAAAGGAGGAAGAACGGTTAAATTGGTCAAAAAACATTAAGAAATGAACGGTTACAAATTCTAAATATACTAGGATGGGGTCGAACTGGACTGGTGTAATATGCCCCAAGTCGTGTCGACGGGCATATAATCCGTGTCTCCTGGGCGACACATCCAACTGTCACCCTCCAAGAAGAAGTAACGGCTCTTCCAATCCTTATTCGAGTCTGGCGTGTCGTAAATGACCTTCAATAATGGACTCTTGGGAACAAAGCTATATATTCCCCTGGACCTATCAATTTCGTCTAGACAGTAGCAATGGAGGAACTCCCTGATCGTCAGAGTCTTGGCATCGTCGAACATTACGCCGTACAGGACCTCCATTGCTATGAAGACCCTCCAAGCATTGGGGGAGATTTGGTTGACGGATAGTCCCAAATATTGGAGGAGCTCACGGTGAAGTGAACTCAGTGGAAACCTGAGTCCGGCCTTCAACATTTGTTCATACACTCCGACACCCTCTACCCCGTCATAGTAACATCTCTCTGACTTATATGGCAGACGGATGGAAATGCTGTCTGGAATTTGATAGTTATCTCTAAATGTTTTGAAATGCTTTTCTTTAATAATAGATGTGAAGTAATTCACCGTCCACTCTGGTAGCATGACGAACTCCCTAAGTCCATCAGCACCAACAACGGATCTAACTATCTGTCCCTCACCATCATCGAAGCCCTTTTCTTGTTCAACCACCTCCGCATCCTCATATGTTGAGGACGAGGAGGAGGAAGACGGACTTCTATCCTCGCCTGGACTCTCTTATTCTTTGTGACCGGATGGATATACTTCCTCGTAATCCAGCCCGTCATGGACAACTGATTGATTACCGGACGCACTAGACATTTCCTACACGAAACGACAAAAACCTAAGACTCTAACGAATCTATATATTTATGACGGGTGTGTAGAGTTGGGATGAATTAAAACAAAATTGGTCCTTGGAAAAAGAGCACTTACCAAATTTGTGAGTGAAAGGAGGAAGTACGACGCTGATGATCGAAGCAACTAGACGGATCAGTCTCTGACAGGTATGACAAATGCGCTCTGACAAGTGAATTTTAGTTGGAAATGGAGAAATGAGAAGGAAGACTCTCTTATTTATAAGGAAGGTGCACGGAAGCCGAAGCGACGCTTCGATCCGAGATAAGAGCCAATCAAATTACGACGCGTGTCTTCATCATTAGTGACTTTCTTATAGCCTGTCAGTAGTTGGTGTGGTCGACGGTGTTCTCGCTTGCACCATCACCTTATCTGGCATGAATCCGTCAACCCGTTATAGTGGTAACCTCAAATCCTTTGCTTTAATCACCTCTTTGGTCTCATCCCGTCATCCCTTTAAAAACTATCCGTCACGCCCTTAACTTAGGATCGTCACCCCATGGTTCCTTTTGTTCTCGAATGACGGACCCTTGGGGTGAAGGGGGCAACTGAAGAGGATAAATTATGGCTTAACGGGCCTGTTGTGATGGGCCTGACGGATCTGGTTCTATGGGCCGATATGGATCTGTCCAGCACTCGTTAAAACCCATCGTTGGTGGATACAGTAAGGGCCCTTGATCTAGGGTCTCTGTTACTTACGTTAGAATCACCCTAGAATCTCAAAATGGAAATCCTAGTACAAGGGGGATTCTAGAAGATACGCACACTAAAGGAAGATCTCCTCTACAAGGAAAGACCTTGCTCACCACGCTCGGAAATATTCAAGTAGACCTCTATAAGGAAAAGACTTCCACACCAAGGAGGAGTAGCCGATCATCTACTACTATAAAAACCCCAATACCCTCGCAAGTTAAGGTACGCATAAAATACCCTCTCTAGCACCCTAGAATTGTGAGAATAATTCTAACTTGACTTTCGAAGTGTATTTGGCTGGCACCACATCGGTGCTCTCTAAGGTCTTCTATTATTTTGTTATGCAAGTCTACTTTGAGTCACGAGTGTTGTGTGACCTATTGGTGATATTTTCGGTATCATCACTGTGTATATGCATGGGTTATATACTAGCATTAAATAAAATAACCATACAAAAAGAGATTTAACGTTATTAGGGTGTGATATTACTCAGAAAGCAATTTTCCTTGGAAGAACTTAAAAAATAAATAAAAAGGAACTAAGCATTTTTGTTGTTGTTGTTAAGTTTACAACTATTTGCCAATGCTTGATTTATACTCAAAATATTAAATGAAAAATAAACCTAAATAGAGGAGATCTAATGTTAGGGAATAGTATAGTACACTGCTGATCAAAAAAGAAAACGATAATTTTTTTTTTTTTCAAATAACAATAAAAAAATTTAAATAGAGGAGATTTAATGCTATGGTGATTGTACACTACTCAAAAAAACATGAGACAGATATGAAAATATGGATACAATAAAATAATGGTGATTTTTTTTTTTAAATCGTAAGTCATACCTATTAGCTTCCGGCTACTCTCTCTCCATTTGTTTATATGCTACTATGCCCATCAATAAAAACAATAAAAATAATAATAATAAAAAAAAAAGTAATTTTCAAAAACAAAACAAAACAAGTCTTTCATTGAAATCATTTTCTATTTGGAAGTTACTTACAAGCGAACAAACATTACCTAATGCCATATTCGAAATTGATGATTTTAAGTTAATAGAGATCATACCTTTTGTTTAATTATATTAGGTGGTTGAAGATTCATTGTTCATATCAAACAATAAGATTTTTCCAAAGAGTTTCTTAATAGTCATCAATTTTGAATTTTCTAATGAAGACAAAGAATTCTTTCCAATAATATGTATTCCAACCTTATCAAGAACATATTTTATTCTACCACTTGCAGATTTGTTAATATGCTAATATATTGTTAATTAAGCAAACTGTTGTTTTCCTGTTTGTCCTATTTCTAGCTAGTGATTTCCTTCTTTTTTCAAATCGGATTAGTGTGTACTAAGGTCATGATATAGTATTATAGTACAATATGCATCCATCACTTTCTGCACCATCTCTTGCCATCTTCCAATAAATTGCTCATTTGGTAGACTCCTGTTGGATACAAATTCGTTGGCAATTTTTTAATGTAAATATTTTAGATTATCTTCTCATTTTTTTATGGTAATTTCTTTAAATTATTTTATCTAAATAGTTGCAAGTTGTATTATTTTGTGATATATCATATTAGTTGAGATATCTTTTTTTGTGCATCGTTGTTACTTTTGTATTGGTGTATTTGGGATGATCATGTGTCCTTTTTTTTTTTTTGGGTAAGTAGTCTAATCCATACAGGAATGTAACTTTATTTTGGGCCAATGTAAATTTAAAAGATTGGCCTAATCTTGTCCAACAACTAAAAAATATATCAACATTTTTTGTGGGGTATGGATCATTATGTTTGTCTTCTTTCTCTTCATTTTTTTATTTTTTTATAGACTTTCTCTTTAATTGCATGTTTCGTTTGATTGTCTCAAAGAATATTCTATTGTGATACCATATTAATAATTGAAAATTTAAGTTGATAGAGATCATACCATTTATTTATTTAGGTGGTTGAATAATCATTGTTCATATCAAACAATAAGATTTTTCTAAAGACTTTCTTTATTGTCATCAATTTTGAATTTTTTAATGAAGACAAAGAAATCTTTCCAATGATATGTATTCCAGCCTTATCAAGAACCTATTTTATTCTACCACTTGCAGATTTTTTAATACACTAATTAAGCAAACCGTTGTTTTCATATTTCTCATTTTTCTAGTGATGCCCTTTTTTTTTTCTTTTCAAATCAGATTAGTGTAAATATTTAGCAGACGCAATTTTTTTTTTTAAATTTTAGAACATCTCGTTGCAAAAAATCGGGGCTATCTAAGCATTTTTAAACCGCCGGATAGTCCCAAAAAGCGTTGTAATAGACCAAAAATGCCTATCCTGGTGCTTTGTAGCACTACGTAACGAGTGTAGCAATTGGTCCGCCTGACCTACGCTGGCGCTCTTAAAATCATCGGTATAGGTGCTAGTGGTTTTGAAATCATATCTTGGCGCTTTTTAAACCATTGCTATAGGGTATTTTTGGTCTTTAAATACAAGCTATAGCGACCGTTTAAAAGTGCCGGGATAGATCTTCTCATTTTTTATGGTAATTTGTTTAAATTATTTGATCTAAGCAGTTCCAAGTTGAATTATTTTGTGATATATCATCTGAGATTAGGCCTAATCTTGTCCAACAACTAAAAAATATAGGCGAAAATACACTTTTGGTCTCTACATTTTGGGCCAATTCTCATTTTAGTCCCTAAATTGATTTTGCGCTTACCTCAGTCCCTAAAATCAAAAAAACGTTTCTATTTTGGTTCCTGCCATCAATCCACTAACAAAAAAGTTATATGTGGTAAACAGAGTGTCCTGCTTGCTAATATGATGATAATATTATTAAAAAAAGTTACTTGGCATTTTTTAAATGCCACGTCAGCATTTAAATTTAAAAAAAATTTTAAAAAAATTAATTCCTCAATTTTAATTAAAAAATAAAAAACAAACAAAAATAAATTTCTCTTTCTTTTAATTAAAATGATTTATTTTAATTCCAATCTTTTTTTTCTTTTTTTTCAAATGAACAAATTCATGTTCTTTGGATTCTTCCCTAAAATATGATTCATATTCTTAGCAAATTAATCCTTATTTTCTTATCATTTTCTTTATCTTTCTAGTACTTTCTTTATAACCAATTACATCAAAACAAAATAAATTAATTAAATGTCTTTCTAGTCTTTTTTTTTCCTTTCATTATTTTTTCAGCATGTTCTATTCTTCCCCATAATTAATCTCCAACAAATAACCAAAACCTAAACCAGATCTCAACCAAACCCCAAACCCATATCTCCAGCAAAGCAACAAAACCTATAAACCCAAGAAAAAATAGCAAACTAACATCATCCCTAAACAATTTCGTTATTTAACATCGTTTCCAAAATATTTAGGAAACTAACATCTCAAGTCTAAGAGACTCGATTTTGCCAAGAACTCAACCTAAATTAAAAAGAGAGAAACAAAGGAAATGAAACCTTCAATCAGAGGACCTTTGCCTAAGGAACCAGAGGAAAAAGAGAGAAACAGTGGAAAAATGAAACCTTCAGCGAAGGAATCAAACATTCGTGGGTTCAGTCCGAGCTTGGGTTCATGGGTTTTGCTGCCTGGGTTTGTGGGTTCGCCACCTAGGTTTGTGGGTTTTGCCACCTAGGTTCGTGGGTTTGTTGCTTGGGTTTACCGCTGGGTTCGTGGGTTCGCTGACTAGGTTTGTGGTTTCTGTTTTGATCTCTTGTTTCATGTGGTTTCTACTTTGATCTATTGCTTATGTTTGTGTTTGTGTTTTTGTTATTTTAGAGGGAGAAAAGGGAGACTAGAAGAAGAAGAAGACTTACACGTTTTTTGATTTCTTGGTTTTCTTTAGTGGAACTCAAGTCTTAGAGACTTGATTTTCATAGAAATCGAGTTTTTCATACTTGAGTTGCTACAGTGAACTCGAGTCTAAAAAACTTGAGATGTTAGTTTCTTAAATAATTTGAAAACGATGTTAACTGATAAAATTGTTTGAAAATGGATGTCATTTTGAAAAAAAAAAAAAAAAATCCTTAACCCAACAACCAAACCAAGCTTCAGCAAAGCAACCCTTAGTCTTCAAACCCATAAATTTTCTTAGCAAACAAACACAAAGTAAAAATTGAGGAATTAAAATTATATGATCAAAATTCAATACCCTATCGTATTGGTAATTGAATTTGGAGTTGGGAATGACCAAAACCTAGTTAAGAAAAGCAACGAAGAACATGTGCTTCTCTAAGCAAATCAAGTGGTTGTACATTTGGCCTGATAAGCAAATCACAAACAAGTATTTATTTGGTTTTGTTTCCATTCAATGGTTCTTCGCTTGTTCTTGTTTTTTGATCCACCTTCGCACACATGTCCAACCCGAAACGAGGATTGGAAACATCGATGGGTTCAGAGTCCTAAGTGGAGTTTCCAGTGCGGTGTGGTGATAAGAGAATTTGTTGAATTTGTTTGTTCAATGAAATCTGTACCTGGAGCTAACCGCGGCTGAGATTCTAAGCGAAAGCAAGGAATTAAGGCTCTCTAGGGATCTCATGGATAGAATCTTAATCGATTGTTTCTCTTCTTCTGCCACCACCACTGCTGAACCCCCTTTTTAATACCTTGTCGGTTGTTATCGACACACTTACGATGAGTCCAAGAAGATTTCTTCCATGAAAGACCCCAATCTCAGGTCCCAATTAGACTCTGTCATTATGCAAGCCAAGAAATTGTGTGTCTCTTACTGTAGGATCCACTTGGGAAACCTCGAATTGTTTCTCAATAATGAGGTTAAATTGGCTAATTCCCCCCTTGTTGTAGCTAGTTTTTTCTGAGGTCAAGGTCAGATTGGGAGAGATTGGAAATGGAAGTGGAAGTGGAGTTAGATTGAGGGAGAGGAAGAGTGTGAGTGTGGTTCCATAAAATGAAAACCCTAATTGTTGTTGTTTGAGCAAGTAGAGAGCTTGAAGCTCGGATTCAGGCATGTGATTGGAGAAGGAGAAGGAGAAGAGGTGGCAAAGGAGAAGATTTTTTTGTTTGTTTTTTTATTTTTTTTTATTAAAATTAAAATTGAGGAATTAAATTTTTTTTTTAATTTAAATACTGACATGGCATTTAAAAAATGTCAAATATTTTTTTAATAGTATTTTAATATCCACATTAGCATCATGTCAGCAAGTAGAACACTCTGTTTGCCACATAGGATTTTTTTGTTAATGGGTTGACAACAAGGATTAAAACGGAAATGATTTTCTAATTTCAGGAATTTTTTTTTTCTAAATAATATTAAATATCAAAAAATTTAGTTAGTTGTCGCGTTTCAAAACAATGTTGAAAACTAGCATCTCGAGTGTCTAAAACTCGAGTTTTTAAGTCTCGATTTTTAAGCAGCTGGGTCTGATATGGAATAAAAATCCACGTGGAACTCAAGTTTTTAAGACTCGAGTTCCACCATTTTACCAACACTCAGTAATATCACCGGTAAAGAGATTACCTTGGAAGTATAGGTTGCGCAAGCAGCGAGATCAGAAGGAAGCGAACCAGTGAGAGCGTTGAGACGAAGACTGAGAGTGAGGTTTTCGAAAATGCCATTGGAGAGAGCCACACCAGGAAGACGGAGCACTGTGACTCGGTTCTGCTCACAATGGTGGGTGATTCTTCGTTCTTCTTCGGCGCTGTAGATCGTCCACCAGATCTTCTCCAACTAGATCTTCGGAGCTCCAGATCATTTCAGATCGTCCTCTATTCTTCGAAGCTCCAGATCATTTCAGATCTTATTTTCCAGATCGTATCTTCTTCTTCCTACGGATTTGTTTCCTCTATTCTTCAGATACTTCTTGAGCTCAAGTCTAAGAAACTCGAGTTCCACGTGGCTAAATTCCTCCATGTCAGCTCTAGAACTCAAGTCTTTGAGGGTCGATATTGTCACCTAACTCGAATTTCAAAGACTCGAGATGCTAGTTTCCTACATCATTTCCAAACCTT